>NW_021639843.1:1558720-1602863 GCF_002087225.1 Trypanosoma theileri | reverse complement strand
TTTTTTTTTTCTTTCTTTTTTTGCTCCAAAAACCCACCATAGAAATGAAGAAGTCGTCGTAAGTACATCTAAGAAGAAAGAATCATGTTTAGTAACGAGCGGGTGGTGGCACATACTGAAAAGAGTATGTCGCGCTTTACTGATTCTGATTCTGATTCCGTTTCATCTCCATTCTTCAGTGGTACAGTGTCCATGTAAAAGAGAAATCGTCTACAAACTCCCTTTCTGAGCACACCCGTTCGGTGGCTTTCCTCTAATTGTCTCGCCACGTAACTGCTTCGCATGTCAATAGAGGTGCACCCATGAACTACCTTGTAGAATCGCATAACTGAATCACTGTAGAGAATGACACCAGGAATCGTAACACAGGCACCACGATGAAGCGAAACCGTTCCATTCTCAAGGAATGGCAACACATCATTCTCTCCAATGTCATCTACATTGCAATTACGTGTTTCATCTGTGGAGTCTTCTCCAAATGACTGTTTTGAAAACAGTAACTTTGTAGGAAGAACAACATCACCACGGTTTCCAACAAGACCAGCCACACTTCCGTTCACATTTACACTACGAATATAATCCCCAAATGTAAGAATAAGGCTCCGCAAAACGGTCTCTATTTGCGCACCAAATGTTCGATCAATATTAATAATAAAATTGTTAGTTTTTTTATTTGTAGGAGATACAAGATTATTTCGTAAAGATGCATCAATAACTGAAAAATTTAATTTGCTAACATTGATAAGATCCACAATAAGTGCTGATGCACGAGAATCCTCCATCATGATAAATCCAGATGCCTTTAGACGTTCCTTGTATGCTTCCCTTAATGTTTCATCTTGTTCTAAAAGATGCTGTAAAATGTAGATGTCACGATCTTTGGGATGTATAGATGAATTATTACTTTTTTCCCACTCTAGCTTATATCCCTCTAATATATCTTTAAAGGCTTCCGATGCTGAGCAAAGAAGAGTTTTGACAGTAATATTTGATGAAAATAGAATATCTATTGTAAGATCTTTAGGTAAAGAGTCTCCATTGCCATCCTTAAGACCAAGTTCTGATCTTATATGACGGATAATGGATAAACTCCAATTCAAATAAGGATCCGGTGCAAATTTCTTAGACATGTTGACATCTATGTACACCACATACTCTTCACGTTGAAGAAGAATATTATATAGCATTTTCATCACTCGAGGACCTTCCCATATCTGTGTCAGTCCATCAATCTCACTTTCTGAAAAGGGAAGCTTAGCAAGGAGTGATTTCACAACATCAATAGGTACATCATCATTATCAACTAATGAGTTCCTCAAAATATCCAAGGCAAATGGAGAGCTTAGACGTTGTAAACGCATTCGTATTTTTTTAGATTCTACCATAAGCATACATAAATTAGTTACAAAATCAATGATATCTGTAAATCCATCTCGAGCAATAACAACTGTTTGACCTCGTTCACCAATTTTCCAAGTAGGTCTGTATCGTGTTGCCATTTCAAGATGATTCGTATTTGTGAGAGCGAAACCTTCCGAGAGAAATGCAGTAGTAGTACGTGAAACAATAACCACAAAGGTTTCAGTAATATTTTCAGGTAGACGTTTAACACAGTAACGCAAAGCGTCAGTGTCAACTGAAGAAGAATGCATTAATTTGTGGAATACAGTTCCACTTGCCTTATAAATATTTACGGCAGTAGGCATTGAAAGTTTATACCCTTCCTCACCAAAATTACTGCGACCCGAAACAGAAGATGTTGATAATCCAAAGAGAGAACGACAGAAATCTTCAAACATAGAAAATGCTGAGAGTGTATGTAATATTTGTCCAGACACACTATTGGAAAATATTGGAGAATGATTAAAAAGTGCACAGAATTGTTCCTTAGATATAAGAAGAAGTGTGGCTGATGAACTTGCGTGATATGAAAATTCTGTTGGCTTTTCCAATATAACATCATCCATACCGAATATATTCGGTGCAGTAATACTTCCAACTCTACGGTGGCCTACAATTGATGTGCGCCCAACCCTCGCGTTAATCACCTCAACAGTGCCGGATGCGAGCACAAAAACATGCGAAAGAACCGTCCCTTCCTCTATAATGATATCTAATGCACTGTATTCACGTACCATGATATTCAATCCTCCAATTAAATCTTCAGTTAAAGTAAATAGATGTGGTACTGTGTAGAGAAAATGATGAACAGAAGTACCACCATGTTTTTGGCTTATGGCACATTTCTGTGAGGCAACTGGTGTAAGGGCTGGAGTGCTTTTCAGTTGCTCGGCCACACCAATGATGTCATCAATATTTGCCTGTTCACTTGAATCATAACTATTTTCTCCCATCGATGTAAGATCACCTACTGAAATTGCAACACTTTTAACACGACCTGCAGAATCCAACGATATTGCGTTCATATCTTATTATTACGATATTAGTTAAAAAAAAAAAAACCTTTAACACTATTTATCTTAGCTTACTCAAAGAAAAAAAAAAAAAACCTTCCACACACAGAGAGAGAGAGAGAGAGAAAATAGATATTAACTGCACCACAGGAGCAAAACCCATAAAGATGGAAAGAATAACAACAGAATAATAGTAATAATAATAATAATAATAATAATAATAATAATAATCCCAATGAGCACTTCAAACATTGTCAGAGCATTATATACAACTAATGCTGCAAAACACTTTGAGCATACAGAATAGTAGCGAGTAGCCTAAGTGATAACACAAAATGAAAAAGTGAAAAAAAAAAAGGATTCAATAACATATACGAATAGAAGAATATTGACGATGAAGACAAGGCAGTACCACATCTTCCCTTGTCTGTCTTTATAAGAGAGATACACAGGATAATATTATCCAACTCAAAAGATGCACTATCTTTTTATTTTCTTCCATTTTCTTTCCACCTCCCTTCCCCTTCCCCTCTCCCCCACGGTAAAGCTTATAATAATCTTCGCTCACGCCTCCTTTTCCTCGTACTCTGCCATACATCATCTTCTTCTTCTGCTGCGTATTGAGTTACTTTTCCAAAGTTCAAACTCAAACACAGCTCAGCTTCTACAGCATATTTAAAAAGTGGTTGCGAAAGATGGAGTCGTCCACCGGAAAAGAGTGCAGTAGAAAAGATTAGGTCCGCTGGTGTACCAATCAGTTCATCATTTGATGTAGGCGGTGCATCTGGAAGCGAAATAGTCGTATAACGACAGGAATCTCGAGTAATCTTCCATGCCAAACCCGAGACACTATGGGTAACAGGTAACACAGAGTCAAATATATATCCACCGTCTGGTGTAACTTCAAACCCTTCCTTCATATTATCCACCTCCTTTTCTAGATGTTTATGTTTTTGTAAATCACATAAGGCTGGAGATCCAGCAGTAAATAACTCTTGATTCACAATATCATCTACCAATATCTTAAATGAAATTCCTTTAGATGTTTTCTGCGTCTTTATCGATTTTAATAACGTGCTAAGTTTTGTCGCTATCGGTCCGTGACATGTTCTCATGAATGTTTGTAGATGATGAAGAACAAAGGGGCGCACCCAACCCTTTAATGCACTCTGTAGCAAGGCGCAGGTTCCTATTACATGTGACAAGAGGACAGCGATAGCTTGTCGAATAAGTGAAGATGGAAAAGCATAACCACGTTTTCCCCAACAATCTAAAATCGTTTGTAATCCATTCAATACTTCATCATGTCGCATCTGACACTTGAAAATAAATGCAACAGATGCCTGTTCTACAGATGTCACAACATGAACTTCTTCCATTGAAAGTAGACCACATGCACTAATCGGGATATTCCTTAGTGAGATTACACGATCATCATAAAATGATAAAAGTCCTCCAGCAAAACGAGTTAAAGCCCCACTCAGAAAACGACGGCGTTCTTGCATATCCATTGCAGTTAAAAGTGGAAATGCTAACTCTAACTGAGGAAGAGTAAGTTGTTTGTCGTTTTGAAGAGAATAGTATCTAAAAATCCACATAACCAACTTCCTTGTGAAAAGCTCAATAGCATTTGCGGAGGTATCACAGCATTTTTCTTCTTCTGTTATAAATTGCGTCTGAAATGACCATGATTCCTGAGCTTTAGTAGTATTTATCGTAAATACGCCATCACTACCTCGAATAAGACGTAAGAGTCCAAGAAAACGATGATTCCCTTTCTTTGGGAGAAAAAAAGAAACACTACCACTCTTATTCACTAGACGAAGTAGGTCACCTATCATCTCCATGGAAAGATGATCCCCTACAACAGGGAAGCACATCGCTGGTGGTTGCATAATATCAGGGCACGACCAATGAAGGCAATGATACTTTGTACTTGGTTGGATTCGGGTAAACCCGTGTGATGTAGTTCCGAAACGTATTCCCATTTCCCTTCTTCCTAATACCGAATGCTTTACATCCCGCACGAGAAGAGAGCAGAGATCCACTGGGCTTAGGTGACTTGCCTGCGCCATCGCTGCATCCGTCAGCATGGTACCTTTTCCTTTTTTAACCACACAAGATCATATAGAATATACACCCATCATTAAATTTAAGAGGATGGGAGAGGGATACAAAAAAAAAAAAAAACAAAAAAAAGTATAGAATGGAAAGAAAGAAAAAAAGAAAAAAAAAAAAAAAAAAAAAAAAAAAAAAACGAAAAAAAAAGAGAGAATGGTGCATCAAAAAAAAAAAAAAAATATATAACCTATGCATCATAACAACACCAGCAATAATACTAATTATGAGGGAAAAAGGTCCAAGCATGACTCAACAACACAAGAACTGATACCTTCATTTTTTTTTTTTCTAATGGGGAAACCAAAGCTCTTTTACATGGCAACCAAATCGAGGTATCCTACATGGTCAGGTTTTTTCAAGGGAGCAAGCTCATGGAAAAATGATGAAAAACAGGCAAATAATAAAAAAAAAAAAAAACAAAAAAAGGAAAACAAAACGAATTTTTTCTCTTCATTTAAATCCAAGTTCTACCGCAACATTCCCTTTTTTCAGAGACATTAAATAATTCAAACGCACTTTCTGAGATTCCGCCCGTGCATCAGAACGAAAAAATGGAGCAAATCTCGGAGAGTCTTGAAAAATGCGGTAAATGGCAACGAAATCGTCCTCATCCAATGTTCCACGGTGGTAAAGCCCAGGAGGAAAAATAAAGAGATCTCCTGTTTGGGCATGAATCCGAATCCAGGTATCCTGTTTGGAGCGCACATCAAAATAACAAGAACCATCAATTACAACACGTATTTGTTCATCTTCGTTGTAATGCTCCTGAAACCAACGTTCCAAAAATTGCTCATCCTTACACGTTTGTGAAACGCGAATTTCATCTGTATGTTTGTACTGTCGCTCCTTTACAATTTGCTTCACCACAGTAAAATCGTTCAAGCTGACATTGAAGTAAACGACTCCCAGCTCTTTGAGCTGCTGTAGAGTGACGGGAGGGGTGTCGCGTCTGCGCCCCTTTTTGAGACTGGCTGTGCGCAACGTAGGCTTTGATGTCTCATCATCAAGATACCATGCCTCGACGAGGCCGTCGGCAACGATGGAGGGCGGAACGGGAGGAAGGTCTTGTATGATATCAGTGCCGAGGCGGCGCCACTCCTCCTCCTGCCGCCGCCGCCGTTTCTCTTCTTCGATGCGTCGCTCCTCCTCCTCACGCCGCCGGCGGTCCTCCGACTCCCGCTCCGCTGCCAGCCGACGCTCCCGCTCCTCACGCTCCTGCTGCCGCTTGCGGTCCCGCTCGCGGATCTCGGCCTCTTCCTTCAGCCGCTCCGCCTCGTTCACAGGTTCCAGAGCGTCCATATCCCGTTCTTCGGAGGATTTCTCTTTTCCTTGGTTTCCCTCGACTTGTTCCCCTAACTAACTATCCTTCCCTACACCTGTGTTGTAATCAAGATAGGGTGTACAGATGTCACCTTGCTTTTATTTATTTATTTATCTTACTCCTTACTTGGAGCAACTAGGTGTGACTACGTATTGACTTTTCTTCCGCAACCACAAAAGAGTGAAAGAAAGGGGGAAAAAAAAGTCAAAAGGAAATATAAGAAAAATACATTTCAAGGAAATAAAAACAGAAAAAAAAAAAGAAATCTGATCTTTACACACACACACACACACCAAACAAATAAAAAAGAACAGAAACAATAGAAAGAGAATCGAGAGGCGTTTCGTATTACAGATACAAGAAGATTTTTTTTTTTTTTTGTTTTTCCTATGACTGAGAAAAATGTACTACAATAAATTAAGACGAGTATACGGTGTTGCCCTCCTTCGTTGTCGCTCATAATCCCGTGAAATGATAAAACATGCCAAAGCACCATCCCTCTGTCCGAAGATATCCAATGAAACCTTGAAAAAATCTGAAGTGTAAACAGTTTCATACCACCTCAAAACCCTCGCAAGAATGCGTTCCCTAACATCCTGTAGAGAAGAGGCGAGACGCTGAGCTGCTTGCTCCAGAGAAACTTGTGAGAAGCGCCATCTCGCGCGAGATAATGCATCGACCATATCTAGAGGATCACATTGTAGTAAACGCAAAAATATCAATCTTACTTCCCCAGAAGAAGCATAGTTTTGATCACTTAGAAGCACAGCATAAATGTTTCGCTGCATAAGAGTTTCTTTAGTATCGTCCATGAGAACTCTACGATGCGATATTGCTTTGCAGATGGACTCTTCAGTTACCCACGGAATCTTGCGCCCAATATTCATTTTTATTGAATACTGCACAAGTACTTCTGTCTCAGGCACAATATTATTAGATATTTCTGTACATATTCTTAACCAAGTGTCATCTTTATCAGGGATAATAGTATACTCATACTTCTCTCGCTTGAGTTTACGATACCTCTGAGCCACTTGAAAAGCCGTACGAGAACAACCAAATATGTGAAGAATGTCTGTTACAAGCTGGGTCCACGGTTTGCTTCCAGGGTTATACTCGGCAATATACTGATCTTCCTCAGGAGAGAAAAAACTTGCTGATGCTTTTACTAATTGCTGATAATGAAGATAACACTGAAAACCGTCTACGCATAATGTGGCCTTAGAATCATAGTTAACAGCATCTGCAACAACTTGCCACAGCGTGAGATCTCTCTTTGTGTTTGCGCCTAACTCCATGCGCTCCACCTGGCGCTTTAACGACCTTATTGCTCGTTGATTCCAACGAAATCTGGGTGCTAGCGCATGGCAGTGATATGACGGATGCACACAAAGTGGAGGTGCATAAACGCGGGAACCGCAAGTAAACCTAAACCAAGTATCTATATTGGTTCCAAGAGACTCTGTTTCATTCGTCTCATTTCGTTTTCTCCGTCTCGTTCTCAAAGAAAGAAAAAGTGTATTTATAACAACGAGACGAAACTCAATGTTACAAATCATAGAGTTTACATGATCCTGAATCTTTCTGTTTTCCAATAGTAATTTTTCTATCGCTGCAATTTTCTCAGCAATGATAGCCATGAACACAATACATTGGATAGTTTCCTCTTTATTTTATTTTTATTTTATTTTTTACTCTTCAGTAACAAATAAGATAAAAAGAAGTAAAAAAAAAAAAAAAAACCTTTTTCTGCTAAGTGGACACAAGTCAAATAGGCTTAAGTCTCATTAATAAAGTGAAAACCGAAAAAAAAAAGTCAAGGATTTACTCATACACACGGATGCAAAAAAGAAAAAAAGAAAAAAAGAAAAAAAAAATATATTTGTCCCTTTTGTGAAACAACCATATAAACGGAAACAGGTAATACGTTACTCAAATGGTTATATCAACTTGTATTCTTAATTACATTCAAAATCGCATTACTCGTGCAGTTCTCCTTTAACCTTTGCCAATATAATTTTCCCATTCCCACATGAAACAAAGGCTTGGAAGGGAAAATGATCAGATAATTCTATATTCATAAGATGGAATGGTGACGCACATGATGCCACCATCTCGCCTGAAATGAATGATTTTACACAAATCATAAACGGTTTTGATGTTATTGTCCATAACAAACCAGTTTTTTTGCAGTATCTTGAGATAATTGGTGTACTCTCTAATACTATAGAAGATATACGGTTAGAATCCTCTTCAATTTCATTTCCTGAAATACAATCAAAAACTTGTAGCTGTTGTTCTCCTCGTTTTGAAGTTACAATGACACAAGTAGTGGCTGGAATGGGTTCAATACCATCAGCAGCAATTTGTGTACCACAGAGTTGTACCCTTGACTCCTGATCACGCATGTCCCAAACTTGAATGGGGGTTCCCCAACCACCCGTAACAGCCATTGTGGGAGTGACAAAGTGAGCTGAAAATATACGGTTAGTATGTGTCACTCGCGGTACCCCATCCGCGTCATATCCACGGCTCATAGTAGCCTTTAATGTTCCATCCGCATCGTAATAGCGTACAAGACGATCACTGCCTGCAGTGATAAAGGCATTGCCATCGTTTGAAACAGCGAGACAAGTGATATCATTTTCGTTTTCATGGACTCGAACAATGCGCTCCAGGGTCTCTCCGTCCCACGTCCAAATAAAGACTCCCCCTGCACTGGACACAGAGACCAGGGAATATAATTCCTCGTTTCTTGGTGATAGCCACCGAACACTCGTACTTGGGACGTCGTCATACGACTTTCCCGCTGCGACTCTGTACAATACATTAAACGTCTTGGGGTTTAGCAAAAGAAGAGAACCATCACCAAGAACGGCAGCAAGAAAAAGTCCATCAGGGGAAACGGCAGTACAGTAAACATGGTCTGAACATTCCGGTAAATCTACCACGTTTCCACGCATGCCTTCACCCTCGATTAAAAGTCCAAACATCATCCTCCTTTTCTCAGGTTCTGATACAAAATATACTGAAAAAGATAAGAGGAGAGACAAAAAAAGAAGAGGTACACAAAGAAAAAAAGATAGTGAGGTGAGAGAGTTCAAAAAAAAAAAAAAAAAGACTAATTAAGAAAGAAAAGAGAGAAAAAAAAGGAGAATACATATAATTTGGCTTTCTGAACAATTAGTGCTATTTGCTGCATCACTTACATCGCACAGAAGAACCCAGTGAAACAGGAATAAAGAAAAAAGACTAGCATTGAGTTAGATGTCACAAGGCGTATAGAATTGACTTTCGTCCCAAAGCAAAGAAAATCGTCAACACAACCATCACTGCTGCATATGCAATCGTCTCGATAGTACTTATCCTTCTATCACCGAAGGTCCAAAATATACAGGCCACCGCCACACAAAGTATCGCCAGAGATAAAAATGCATGCAACATACCAACAATAAGGTAAAGAGCTACGATTAACACCCAACGCCAGTTAGCGCGAATCAGACGACGACAAGCAAATAGTCCAAGGAATGCATAAATGACAGCAGTTGCACAACAAGAATAGATAATCAAACTACCCCATATTGTCGCTATTCTTCCCTGTTGCGCCTCAGGGAGACTCATTTTTCTATTCTATACTTTATGGGTAGAAATGAAAATACCATGAAGAAAAAGAAAGAAGGAAAGAAAAAAAAAAAAAAAAAAGGCTATCACAGAATATACATTTCTTAACCAAGGTCAGTTAATTTTAAAAAAATTATACATATATCTTTATATATGTGTGTATATATATGTTCAGCGCCATATGCTCTCTGAGGTAAGCAAAGTAATGATGTATTTTTATATATCACCACGCCATTTTGCGCCGTCCATTCTCTCCTTATAATTAAAAAAAAAAAAAGATGGCCCTTTCACCTTCTATCTATCTCCTCATGAATAAAGGCCAACAGTCATAACTTGCCCATTGGGGAACACAGCTCCGTTGAGTTGTTGAGCTATAAGAGTATGAACTCCACGGTCTGTCATACGCACGGCGGCACCGCTATCGTTAAGAATATCCTTCGCCTCCACTGTTCCATAGCGCTGCAGAAGTGCAAGCAATGTAGATTCTGTCAGTGCTACTCCAGATAAATGTAAATCACCACTGCAGGGAAATAGACTTGGTTTCGGTTCAAAAACTGCTTGTTGGGGTGTGTAAACGGGCAACGCAGGGGAAGTCACCATTGGGGAATATATAATATGAGGTGAAGTTGATGCTGTAGTTGCAATTGTAGGTTGTGAATAAAACAAAGGAAAAGGAGCGGGCATTCCAAGCATTGGGTATGCAGGCATTGATGGTACCACAGGAACTGGCGGGGAATAAAGTGGAAAAGGTGAAGGATGTTGTCGGTATTTAGGTGAATGTCGTTGTCGGTTTTTATTACGTTCTTGACGTTGCTGCCTAACTTCAGCCGTCTCAGAATATTTTACTTCCAATTCTGTATCCCAATTTTCAATACGGATACTTTTTCTTGCTTCAATAGCAGCACTTGCTTCATCAATTGATGAGAATTGCACAAAGCCAGAGCCTTTGCATTGTCCTAAAGGATTCATAAGCACTGCAGCATCTACAATAGTGCCAAAGCGCGAAAAGCACTGCTTAATATGTTCTTTAGTAGTCCATTGTGGAAGTCCTCGAATGAATATACGATCATTAGGTATATCATCTACACCTTCGTCGTGCATTGCGATGGAAACATGCAGTAGAACAGGGCTGTTAGGTGTAGGATGGGTTAAATGTGTTGCATTAATTGCGGCATGCGCCGATTCTGGTCTTCGAAACATAACGAAAGCAAAATGTCTTCTTCGCACAATCTTCGTTGAAATAATTTCACCAAACTCCTGGAACTTTCGACGCAAGTCACTCTCATCCCACGAAGGCGGAACCCCGGCAACGAAGATATTCGTGGGAACATGCGGTGTTAATGATGCTTTCGGAGTTGTACCAGTGCTGTTACCATTTTCGTCTAAAGGTTCTGCATTTACGTCCACATGCAGGGACGGTTTGTACGATTCCACAGGGGCCTCTAGAGGCTCATCGGGCGAAACACTATTCATTTTTCTTTTTGTTTTCTTCTACTGTATTCTTGAGACAAAACGAAAGGCCCGAACCTTTAATGTGGGAAAAAATAATAAGTAATGTAAAAGTGGCAGCAAAAACTAACGGTAAGGGTAATTTATCGCGCGAATGTATATTATTTTCTCATGTATAAGCATTGTGACTGTACGTGTGTGCATTTGCAATGCCTGTGAATAACGAAATATGTATGTAAAGAGGTACAGCTGAGGAAAAAAGAAAGAAATAACTTACCTTTAATATTTCTCTCCCATTCAACAGAAAAAAACAAATGCACAGACGTACAGACACAGACACACAATAAGAAAACAAGTAAAAAATTTTTTTTTTCTTTTTATTTGAATTGAAAAAAAAAAGAGAAACAGTATTAGAAATACGGCACAACACCATATATATATATATATATATATATATACTACGCATTTATATTGTTTTCGAGAAGTTTTTTTGCACCCTCATCTCCAATGTTAACAAGAAGTTGGAGTAACCATTTTTTCATATTGGGATTGCTATCTAATGCCTCCTTATGCTTATCATTTCGTAGATCCACCGGCAAGCATTGTCCAAGTGCTTCACAGCCACGTGGATGATCTGATAACCGCAAATAACAGCGAATGATATGACGAAGGAGACGGGGGCTACATTCCTTTGAACCAACCATATTCCCAAGTACTGTCACAACGGCCGTAAATCTATCTGGTTTGTGGCATACATATTCAAGGCCTGGATTTGACAAAAGAAGCTTCTGCACAATAAAGGTTGCCAATGTTCTTGCAAATTCTGTTCCACACTCCATTATTCTTAAACAAAGAGGGAAGATTTCTGTACTCAGGAGGTAATTCATTACATCACTATCGTCAGTTTTCACAAGAGCACCAATAACGCCAAGCGATGTAAGGCGAAGACTCTCTGCTCCTTCATTCATCCCACGAAGAAACGGATAAAGCAAGTGGCAAATTTGGGCCTCCAAAAAGACTTTACGGGTTGAATCGTGAAATGCAACCGTCTGAAGAAGTGTAAGGACACTACTCACACGACTAGTCAAACCTTTTGGGAAAAGTTGCGGTAAGTGAAGAAGTGGGTACACAGAAATTATTTCTTGTAGGAGAATTGCCATGGTCCCCACACCATACCAGAGGGCAGGTCCAAGCAGTGGGAAAGAGTCACGATGTTTCGCAAGGTCTAAAATTGCCTTTTCCCGCAACTCGGGTTTGAAGAGATTCTCGAGGAGCATTAACATATTCGCTGTCTCGGGTGAGGCAGGCGGCACTGCAGGATACGGCTTCATCGCCGGCTGCTGCGACGGGTAAACCGCATACGGCACATACGGGTTGGGTTGATGCATAATCGTCTGCTATAATAGCTGCAACAATCTTGTAAAAATGGATTAGGAAAAAGAAAAGAAGAATGAAATAAGAGAAAATAATAAAAAAAAAAAATAGAAATAAGAAAAGGAACGCATTTAGGATTACAGCACATTGCTGCACCTTGAAAACGCAAAAAAAAATTTTTATCACATGGTTACACAAAGTATCGTGCAACATCAAGAGCATATTCCCTTGATGGAAACAGAAGAAGGTGAATATTGGAAAAAAAAAAAAAAGAAAAGCAAACATTTTACTACAAATAAAGATAAAAAGAAAATAAAAACATTACTCCCTGGTGAATACTGCAGCTAAAACCGTCAGATGGCTCCTATCACATGCTACTCTCTCTCTCTCTCTCTGAGATTCTCATGAATTCCACATAATCATTGAAGAAAAGTATTGCAAACCATTTCAATATCAATACTTCTCTTCTGGAACACAATGATTCAACATATATATCTATACCTCCTCACCTATGACGGCAGGATTCTCTTGATGACTTCCTCAACATTCAAATCGAAGGAAAAAAAAAATAAAAATAAAAGAAAAAAAAAAGGGATGAAATATCATTACTCTTTTTTTTTCTTTTTTCCACTTTCATAGTATTTTGGGAATCTTCCCTGAACCAATGCAGTCTCCTTTTCATTCATCTCACCATGAACAGCTACTATCATACAACTCAAGAAAAGAAAAACTGATACCCTTAATACACACTCTCTATTACCAGTACCACCACAACATAGAATGACTTCGATTTTTTCTTTAATGAACATCCATATGGTTAAGATTGGGCAACTCCAATATATTTCTCATGCAATCAAGTAATCCTTTTTTTTTTGCTATTCTGATCACATTCAAGACGTTTTCAACAACAGTAGCGCATCGAAATAAGCGAAAAAAAAAATAAATAAAAGAGAGCTGTATACTACACCAACTACATGTATGTTAAACATACCAATAGTTGAGGCAGACACAGCATTTATCTTTCATTTCACTCGAAAGCAAATATCAATATGACAACTTTTTCAGACCAGAAACGCAATAATGGAAGAATACAAAAAATAGCAACAACAGGATATATGATAAAAACAGAAAATTGAAAAAGGAGTAGCAATGACAATAATAAGAATGGTGAAAAAGGTATCACAGTTCAGTACGCAGTCTTCGGTTATTAAATAATCTTTGGGTTCACAATTTCAAACTATAGAGAAGAAACTCACAAGAAAGAAGGAAAAAACTTACCAAAATGGATACCAACCGGACCACGACTGTGCAACATTGGTTATATCTGTCGCTTCTACTATAAGTCGAGCAACTTGAACCTTCGGATCCATACTTACTCCTGACCCTTCTGTCTGCAAAAAATCATTCCCCTGTAATTTTGACCGAACACGTTGAAAAATAGTAACACCTTTGTGAAGCATATCTACTTCTTCATGCATAGAAGTGGTGTCTACATATTTTATAGCCTCAGTAGAAGTGCTATCTCTAGGAGCTCCAACTGGATAAGCGGCATGTGACTGTATACGAACCGTTCGTAACTGTTCTTCTATAGTTCGATGATCATTTGATGGTTCTGGTTCCTCCCCTGGATGGTTCATTAACCGCCATGAGATAAGGGGATCTTGAATGAAAGCCTCAAGTATAGCAAGAACACTATGACATCCATCACGCAATACCCACATTGCTGTCTCTGCTGTAGTACGATATGACCCATTAACACCAGAAACATCTAAAGCATTTCGTAACATTCGGGTTAGTCTGAATGGAACTTTTTCAGGAAATTTATCACGTGTCATAGCAACTTCAAAGCAATCACCAAAGTCAATATGAACTATAAGACCTGATGTTCGTTGAATCATAATATTATTGGGATGACGATCACCGAGTCCTAGGATATAACCTACTACGCTTGTAGTTGACAAAGATGTTGTGTACACTTGCCGTTGTTCTAACCATGTTTCACAACTAGCAGCTGAAGCCCACATAGCCTTTCGAATATCATGACCTGATGTATGATCCGCAAGAAATTCCATAACTTCTACTTTAGACATTACAGTAAGATAATCATACGCCTTTGGGTTATCATAAACAAGAATCTGATTAAGCATTCGAAATTCCAACTCAGAGGGAATACCTCTAGATACTCGGTATTTTTTAACTAATTCATGAAGTGTATCGCATCCACTTACCCAACCAATAAGTCCAACCGTATCCTTTAACGGGGTTACAGAATATCGTTGAATAAGAAATCCAGAGTTCTTACAGGTCCTAGAATCAGACATCATTAATGTATTCACAAGTCGAAAAAGTTGCATAACTCGTTCATCAAGTCGTAAATCTTCACGACCTTTAAGAAGATACTTTTGTTTTTTCCCTTCTACTGTAATAACACTCAAACGTTTCGGTCTTTGTTTACTAGAAATTACAACAAGAGTATCGTTAAAAGAAGCAATACAACTTACAGAACCTTCTTCTACAGGCATAGCATCAGGTATTCCCACTGCAAGATTTCGTGCCTCAAATAATTTTGGGCTACAAAATGGTAAATGCAATCGATTATGAGACTTAATTTGCTCATCAATTTGTCGGTATACACCATGATAAATATGCCAAGCAGAATGAAGATCTGCAATTGAACCTGATTGTAAATAAGAACACACCCAACCTTGTGCTTCATCAAGACTACTACTGTATTTACAGATAAATTCAGCTTCAACTATGGTTTCAGGAGCTCGATTAAGTTTTTCATGTAATGGTAAAAGAATTTCTACCATCTCATGATAGTTTCGACGACCAAAAAAAGCAGTAGCGGCAGCTTCGAATTGATCATACCATTCTTCATATATTAACTCTGATAATCGAAGTAATTCATCCACTAATATACGACCTTGAAGAACAATAACTGGGTATTTATTTTGTAATTTTTCAAGAATAGTATTAGCCCATTTTTTACGTCGTTCAGAGTCTGACATGGCACATAAATTTAATGGATAAATAAGAGAAAGTGGGAAATCAAAGGCTACAGAAGTAAGAATATCCGCTACAAGTTGACAACTACCATCTGATCCCGAATCTAATCGAGCAATAAGCTGTGGTACTACCAAGTGCCATGCACGTGATGAAAGATCTAATACACGTTTTCGCATTTCTTTTAAACCACTTTCATGATCACAGTGACGACTCAATAGTGTAAGGAGTTTTAAGACATCTTGAATCATTGTTGAATCAGAATTTCCTACTTCAATACTCTTAATATATCCTTCAATTGCAGCAGCACAAGCACTATCAGAGTAAGCTATATCAAGCAATTCTACATTCGTCTCTGCGTACATACGCCAGGCGTGAAACCAATTAGGGTCGTATAATGTTGCAGCTTTATAGCATTCAACAGCTTCTTCCAATTTTGCATTTTTTCCAAGACGGGCATAAGCTCTAGAAAGTAAAACCGCATTCTCAGCCTTAGAATGTGTGTCAATCATTTTTTTAAGAAGATCACTTTCAAGACCATATGGACTTTTCGGTCCAAGTTCTCCATTTGCAGATAGAAAAATAATATACTGCATCACCACACTAGGATTTGAGTTCCGACTCATCAGTTGTTCATAAGTTGGACAACGATAACCAAGTAATTGACCAAGTGTAAAACGTTCTAACTGTTTTGCCTTTTCACGCCTACACAACTTTACAAATTTCAATCGCACCGTGATATCTTCACTTGGTGGGATAAGTAATCCTCTTACTCCAAGAACTTTTTTCCAAACTGTAACTGTTGGTGACATCATTTCGATACGTTGATTCCATAAACGTGAGATACGTCCAAGTTGTCGCATAGAAGATGCTTCTATTGAACGTTTAGCAACTACAACTTCTTCCAACTCTGAGAGTTGTTGTGCAACCACAAGTCCTTCATATGCTCTTGTATAAGATTCATGTAAAAGTCCTGATAGATCTTCTAATAACAACTTACGTCCTTCATTTACAGCTAACATGGCATTATCATATTCACCTTTGTGGATATTCATTGCGGCAAGTGAGATATGATATAATACACTATCTTGTGGTAACCAATGTAAAGATTCTTCTAAAGTATTCCATGATTGTAGTCGTATAGAAGCATCAGCGGCGTATTGTGATACATAAGTAAGAATATTTTCTTCATTTTCTACTTCCTTCTCATTTTGTTTTTTAAATAATAAAGTCCATTTTTCAAGTACTTTATCATAATCTCCAAATTCACTTAAGCTTAACATTTGTCGTGTTTCACGTTCTAGTTGCAGATCTAATGTTCCATCTTCACTTCGAAAAGAGGTATTGACTTCAGAAAAAGATTTACCAGAAATACCTCGAACCTTACGTAACGTCTTTGATCTATAAGGTAATGGTTTTGCTAAACCTTCACTACTACTTTCTGACCATCCCATTTCATTATCAAGTTCAAACTGCGTTAGACGTAGTGTCTCTGTAAAACCTGCAACTTTCAAGAGACCAGACTGCTGCAAAAGATATCGCTTCTGATTCTCATTTGCTCCATTAAGAATACTCACGGCGGAGTCCGCCTGGTGCAACTCAGAGTATAAAGTGATGAGTGGCTCCACGGCACTGGCGGGCTCCTCGCGGTAGGCGGCTTCGCACCAGTAGAGTGCCTTGGCGAGCATCCCCCGCCGCCACGCACACTCGAAGAGATCGCCGGCGGCAATAGGAAGTGTTGTGCCGACGATGTCCATGTACTCCGTGAGGGAGAGAAGGGCGGTGATGACGTCGTCGGGCACCGCCGAGGAGCGCAGCGGCTGCTGGAGTGTCTGCCGGAAGAAGTCCGCGATGGAGGCACGCACGCCGGCGCTGCTGAAGTTCCACAGCGTGCGAAATGCCAGTCGCATGATGTCTTGCGTGAACTGCGGGGATCGCTCCACCAGCGGCGTCGCGTTGGTGCCAATGGGCAGTGAGACACAGCGGAATACGCGGTACGGTGATTCTTGCATAATCACTATAGAAAAATGGTCAATCCACTTAAGCCACTCCTCCTTCGCAAGAGGAAGAGCTTTGGTGTTGAGAATAATACGTTGTTCTGAAAAAGGAAGCGGTCGTTCATCATCACTAAACGCACTAGAGGTATCTTCAACATTAGTCGTTGGACTCCAAACATCACCTAATCGTAAAATCCCACGAAGGGCCATAGATTCACATTTTTTAAGTAGACGAAGTAATTGGTCATGATGTTCTGATAAAGAACTCTCACTTAATACACAACGAAAACCTTTTACTACTAGTCCATGAAGAGTCATAAACTCTGTATTTGAAATGCGAAGCGTTTTAAGAGTTCTCAGAATTTCAGAAGAGTATTTTATAAACTCTCCCTGCATTTGTACAATAAGTACTGAAAAAACACTCATAATTCTATTTGAAAATGTAGTAACTTCAGTAACTCTTGTCAACGAAGAAAAATGTTGTCTTAAACTTGTAAGAAGTCCACGAACGATAACACCAGCAAGTTCATCTACACTTATCCTCCAACACACCACACGAAGAGCAGTAACAACACAAATGACAAAATCAATAGAATTTCTTTGTGTAGCTCTAAGTAAATTTGTAACTACCATTTGAGTATATGCCTGAAGTGCATCAGTGTGTTTAACAATATACTCAATAATAGCATACCTCAAATATTCTGAAGAATCATCATCATTAAGAGCATCAAATTTTATAGGAAGTATATGAGCATTAATATCTCTAAACACCTGGTGACCCTCAACCTCAAAATTTGCAACTGTAGACGCAAGACGTACAGTAAGAAAACGATACGTAGGACACTTTACCCAAACATCTTCAAAAAAATTATAAAGAACATCAACATCAGAAAGAACTGCTACACCTACATATTTTATAATATGTGTTAATTCATACAAAACAGTACCAAGTAATCTATCACCTCTTAATTCACTGGCAGCACGAACTACAGGTGAAATAACAACATTCATTTCAGCACGAGAACATGGACAACGTTCACCAATGTTTAAAATAGTTTGAATTCCTACCCGTAATAAACCATCTCTACTTCCTGAAAATCTTTTCTCATTAGGGTCTAATAATGTGGCGATAGCACGTAAAATAAAACGACAACACATTGCATGTGTAAGTACATTTGGAGCACTTCGATCAAGTTTACTTTGTTTCGTAACTTGATCAATACCTAGTGAATGAAAAATATTTGTGTCTAATGCACCAATACTTCCAGCACATCGTAATGCTTCAAGACGTACATTCAAGTCATCATCACTATTTTTTAAGATACCGGAGAGTTGTCGATATAAATAAGGATATAAATCATATGGTGGACGACCACCCATTTGTGGAGAGAGTGTGACATCAAGGAAACGTAAACACCATAAACGTAAGGTAACAAACTCTGCATCAAGAGGTAGAGAGTCTAAAAACTCACATACTCTTCCTACTTCAACTGTAAAAACTAATTCCACACGTCCAAAAAAACGAGCTGCTCGAGCCACAGAAGTACAAGAACGAAGAAGAGATTGTGAAAGAGTTGAATGTATGCTAAGAGACAAAAAATGATGTCTAACAGCTTTAACTATACCATCTGAAAAATTTACTACGAACTGTGGCGCATTAGATGCAAAAGCATCTAAAAGTTGAAGTCCATTTTGTACGGCAATTACATTTTGGCTTTCAGATATTGCATATAATATTTGAAGCATTTCTTTTCGAAGTATTGGTAAAATATGTGAAGGATCATGATCAATCAAACGGCAAAGTAATTCTGTTGCAGCAACACGACAACTAATAGCTTCGTCTCCAAGTGCCGCGTAAAGTTGAGTTAAAAACTGCATTTCACTAAGATATGGATAAAAAGGTGGTGTAAAAGATGACAATACAGTTTCTCGTATTACTGGATCAGGATTAGCTAATCCTACTAAAAGCATACGAGAAACAATCATATCTACACATATTCTTCTAGCCATTGTTAATTCTCCTTTTACACCATTTGGAATTAATAAGGTAACTATTGTCCGAATAGCAGCGTTTCGTACTGAAATATTATTGCTATCAATAAGAGGAAGAACTGAATCACGAAGGAAATCACCCATAAGTTCAGAATTTGAAAATCCAAATTGTCTTAATGCACTAAGTGCAACTACAATTTGGCTTTCTGTAGGATCAGATTCAGGATGAATAGCTGTATGCATTTTCACTCCAGGGTGTTGCCTAAATGGAAGACCACATAGAGTCACAGATATCATATCAAGTAAATCTTCCTCAAGTTTTGTTCGATACTTTGCACTAGTAAAGGTAATAATGTCTCGCATACATTCAATTAATTGCGATGACAATCCCCATTTAAAAACGTTTTCAATACAAGAATCTATATAAACTTCAACATCTGCAGGTTGACATTCACGACAAATTACAGAAAAACATTTAAGTGATTCCCAGCATGGTGTTGGTGATTTTTCAGATACAAATCGTATTGCATCACATGTTTCTTTTACAAATGGTGCAAAAGCTCTCCTACCAACCATAGGTATAATATCACTTAGCATATCAAAGGCGGCACAATGTTGAAAAAGATTTTGAATAGATTTTAGAGTAAAATTAACAGTATCTTTTAGTTGATTGGTTATAAATAATGTAGTACTATAACGACATAAAACGACCAAACAACGGAAGAGAAGTTTTCTTACAAGCTCAGAACTAGTACTTGAACCTCCACTCATCACATATGGCACCAGCATGATTGAAACATCTTCATACCTTGGTTGTGAAGAACTACCTATAGAACTCATAACCACTGTTTCAAAAGCTAGTAAACCAGCCATATTACTTTCTCTTGATTTTGCTGCAAGATTGGATTTGAGTTGATGAAGTAAAGTATCCAAAGTTTTTGCCCTAAGTGTGGGAGACCGATTACTCAGTAATTTCCCACTTATTTTAAAGAGCTGTAAGGATGTATTTCGTATCATCTCATGAGATGAAGCCAAACCGCTCCATAACTTTTCAAATAGGTTATTCACTTTTGGAAGTATAAACATAGGTAATCGAAGAGCTACCTCTTTCAGAAGAAGTAAACCACATAAACGTCTCGCTACCATATTAGGTTCTGTCAACTCAATCCATGAAAGTGCATCATCTATCTGACTTCGAACAAAATCTGATGTCATACAGTTAACTAGCGTCTTGACAAATGTTTCAGAAGCTTCCACTGCGAGAGATGTACTATTTACTGCACAAAGACAAAGGCGAACGTAGCTATTACACTGAGAGACTTGACTAGTTGTCAAATCAAGCTTAAGTAATATATCTAACGCAGTGAGGGCGCAAGTCACCTCATTTGCATCCCCTCCAACTACATCAAAGCTTTCCAAACACATTAGCAAAGATGAAATAGCATTTTCATACTCTTGAAGATTTTTTCGCTGAAGCTCTTTAACTTGTTTAACGCAATCTTCCACAAGCATCGTGCGCTTTTCTGGATGACCTGCGATCTCGCGAATGGTCACCCCCAGGGTCGACGCATCAGACGTTATAGACATACTCAACTATATATATATATATGAAAACAAAAACAAAGAAGAAAAAAATATCTTTCCTCTTTTTTTTTCTTTAGTTTACGTTCGTTGTTTTTCTTCTTCTCCACCTACTCACCTCATCCTAAAGAGGGGATTTAAGGCAATAAATATATGTAAAGGAAAAAAAAAAAAAAGAGAGAGAGATGTGACAACACAAAGAAAAAAAAAAAAACAGCTGGCATTCGCAATCCTAGACGAATAATTCTTATTATGTAAACCATAGAGAGAGGTGGGGGAGGGGGCAAGAAAAAAAAGAATTGCGCAAAAACTATCCTCATTTTTTTTTTTTCTCTTTTATTCCTTTCCACACTTTCTCGTTCCTCTGATCCTTTACTCTCTTTTTTTTTTTTCTTCTACTCCTTTCGCGCTCTTTCCTTCTTTCTTTTTTTTTTTCTTTCAATTGCTTTCCTTTCTTCACATATACTTCATCTCAGACATAAACATTTGCAGTGTATATTCACTTTTCTACCGAATGATGGCGGTTTTTTCAAAGCAGAACCCCTCGAACTCCCAGTTTGTGTCCACCTCGAAGGGTTCGCTGATGGTGACTCCCTCCTCCGTGGCGTCTGCTACCTGGAACCGGTTGATGGTGCGGCACTCGCGGTAGAAGAGCACGCGGAGACACTCCTTCACGAGCCGCAGCGCCTCGTCGCGCGAGAGGCCGCCAGGGCGGGCGATGGCCCGTCGGAGGAGCGGCAGCGCCACGTGGGCGCCGTAGCCGGTCGCGACGCAGTCGTCCTCCCACCGCGTCCCCACGTCGTCCACGCCGGCGAGGAGGTGCGGGCCGGCGAGAACGAAGCGGCAGAGCGCCGGCTCGAAGGACGACCGCTTGTGGTACACGTGGCGCTGCAGATAACACAACACCTCCGCCGGCGTCAGCGCCCCGCCGCCGTACAGCCGCTGCCGCTCCACGTGCTGCGACAACTGCGCCGACATCTCCTGAAAGTCCGCGTAGTCGCCAGTGGCACACAACGCCGTGTGGGTACCCACGAGTTTGATGCGCGGGATGTTCGGCCACTTCGCAAGAGAGCCGTACGAGAGAAGTGTGTCACATGCAATCAGAACACCACCATTGTATTTTACACCTATAACAGAGCCGCCAGAAGCCATCGCCGTGGGTGGGAGCAGAGCAAGAAGGACAAAAAAAAAAAAAAAATGCTAAAGCTTTCACAACTAGTCAATAATAATCAACCTACAAGAGAAGAAAGAAGAAAAAAAGAGAGATAAAGAGAAGAGTATCGTGATACCATCTCCCCTCAGCATTTATTTGGTGTATATTTTTGCAAAGTAACAAACCGGAATTACTGAAGAGTATCTTCGTAAAAGGAAAGAAAGAGATTAACTTCCCATAGACTCTCAACTCACCTGAGCAATCAAAATATTTGCCACCATCCAGGGAACGACTTGAATGTAATGCATACCTTACTTGAGTGTGATCACAGCTGTACGCTTTAAAGATAGCTCAAAACAAATACTTCTGCAATTGTGCAGATCTTCTCAAGACGCATATTGTACAGGAAAGAAAAAAGAGAAACAAAACATCCAAATGATTCTACAAACAGTAGTAAAGCAATCTATACTTCCATATATAACAACTTCCAGAACATGCTGGTATGGTGCACTTATAAGAGCCAATCCGTGTGTTTGATCAACCTCCAGAAGATCACATTTTTAATCCTGCACTTCAGCAAAACGCACGGGATAGGAGAACAATGTTATATGCAAGAAACTGAGAAAGGGATCATCATCATCATCAAGTTTACACCGAGCACTCCTTCAAAAGTCTTCGACTTACATATTTTGTTATTGATCAACAACCAATATGAAACATAACCATAAGATTAAAACTGGGTCTAAGAGGATTCTTGTTTCAAGAAAAAAAAAAAAAACTTTTTTTTTTTTTTTTTTTTTTTTTGAAGAGTAAGAGAAAACACGAAAAGAGAAAAGGATTACTACAAAAAAGAGAATTAAGAAAATAGATAAAGTGAAATACTTCAGGATAAACAATAATACATACTAAATATTACTACTACGAAAGTTAGCCATGAACCACATCTTCTCATCAACATAGTACTGAATCAAATAAAAAATTCTTTTTTCTTTCCTTCCATTACTCTCTGCTACTAATGGTTGTCCCCTTGCCACCAAGACCCCCATCTTTGGGAAGAAAAAAATAAAATAAAATAACAATAAACAAACAAAAAAAAAAAAAAAAAGAAATAACTGCAGTCTGCAAAGAATATCCACTACCTTAAAACTTCCTCCACTCCCCAACCCCTTCAAACACAGACACAAACACACAAAAACCCCGATACTTATGCCTATCTACGGTCTGGTTGAATGTCACTATCAAATGTTTCCCCTTCTAAAATCATGAGCTCTTGGGCCTCACGACGCAGCCGCATACGGCGTAATGCCTCCTCACGGGCCCAATCCATACGACTATTCAATTTGGAATAATAAGCCCACATAGCGAATTCTACTCCAACGATGGCTATAGCCATGTGCCATAATTTTTCCCACAGCGGCCAGTCATCCCACTGGTAACGGAAGGTTGCTCGCGGTGTATACGGGTATGGATCACCATCTCCCCAAGCGAGACGGCGAAATTTCGACCGCCGGAACGCCATCTTGGCCATCTTCTGGTTCCATCCTGTCATCGTGTTTGCACACGTATGATTATGACTACCTGAAGCTGTTTTTGTTGTTGTCGTTGTTGTTAATTAACGAAGAAAAGAAAAAAAAAAAGGAAACAAAAAAGTGAAAACATTTTTTCGTTTTGTATCTCAATCAGTCAACCTTTCCATACACCAGTTTACAGTAAAAGAAGAAAGAAAGAAGCAAAAAAAAAAAAAAAAGAAAGAGAAATGAATGTTATATAAGGTCAAAATGAGAATCCTAAATTTCCTTTGATTGCTTGATTCCTCTGAAAATTCGAGGGGTAAGGGGGGGGGGGAAGTGTGCGTAGTAAAATAGAAACCTTTGTAGAATCAGAGGCAATAGAGCTTTGTTAAAGATAACGAACAACAACAAAAAAAAAAAGACCCAATATATATTTTTTTTTTTTCCCTTTCAGTGTCTTCAATACTTCTAGGCGCGGTTGACGAGACCTGCAGACTCGGCGCCCAATACCGCAATATTGCACACTGGGCACGTATTTCCCTTGTAATTCGGGTTTGCAGGGGAGTAGCAATAGCTACACCTAACAGGATCAATAGTTCCTTTATACATAGGTTGATGAGAAACAGAGCACAAGACAAATGGATTTCGCTCATCATACCCAAGGACCTCAGCATCGGTAGGATTTCGCTCTCCTTCAGCTACAATAGCAGCAGCTTGATTAGCCTTTGTCTTGGGAGGATCCTGATCAAGAAGTCTTCTGGCAACAGCAGCAGCTGTCTTGAAATTTTTCTTTTTATATGCTTTACTCATAGCCTGTGAAAGCGCCAAAGTGAGATGTGAACGTTGAAGCTTAAAATGTGTAAAGTAAAGCGATAATTCAAGAGCTTCTTTAGAACTTCCGTCTATACTACGACAATGAAGCTGTACGTTAAGCGCTCTTGTATATTCTGAAGCCACTGTCATAAATTCAAGAAGTGTTGCACGTTGTTTCTCATCCTTATATGTAGCAAATACTGATTGATGCATAACCCCTAGAAATTGAACGTGAGCATCCGCAAAACGTCCTTCCACAAAAGCAGCGTATCCTGCCCGAAGTTTCTCTGTTAGTATAGGTGTATAATCAGGAAGTTGCGGAGCGTGACGAGCTCCACGTTGCTCATCTGGTGGATATGTCGTCAGTGGAAAAGTAACCGATGGAACAAGCCATGCTGGTCGTGATGCATTTACAGAAGTCCATAAATTCATCATATATGGTTTTAATGGTATCGGATCACATAAACCAATTTGTCGACGAAGTAAATCAAAGGCTGTTGCAAAAGAACCTGCAGCAACATGATATGCTGGAAGAGAATAATTATCAACCCAGTGTTGCGAAAGTGGAGGGTGTTCCATTGGTACAACATACGCCCCTTTCTGAGCTCCTTCAGCAGCACGATCCACAGGCATCTGAATATCAAGATCATCATCCCATCCTTCTCCTTCTACACCATTAGATTCTTCTGCTTCCTCCATGTTCATTCCTTCCATATCATCAACATCACCATCTTCGTCCCATCCTGCTCCAGCTTGAGCTTCTTCTTCTTCTTCTACATCCTCTACACCGGCATCTGCACCGTTAAATTGACCTGGTTCCTTTAATAGACGGGCAAACACAGATTCTTCTACCTGTAACATTGGCCAGTTTTCAGTAACAGCAGTTGGTTGTGGAATCTCTGGAATTCGATTAACTTTTGTTTTTTCCATTCGTTCAGCTACTTCAGGTTCCATTTTTTCTAGTAATCCAGATGCCAATTCATCAAGTCCATTTGATTTTGCCGTTAAATATGCCAATGGTAGTTGATTTGCATTAGCTAAAATATGAATACGTTGTTGAACGTCATGTAAATACAATCCATAATGTAATTTAAAATTATCATCATTCGTCGTATCAACCAAATGTCCTAGAGCAGCCATATTTCCAGTAATTAAGGAAAGCATACCTGCTCCATGGTAATTTCCTGTTTTTGAATTAGCAAATTGTCCAAGTTGAATATCACCATATTTTGTAGCTGCTTCTGCTAAACGTCTCCAAACTTCTGGTTGATTAAGCTCCAAAGCAGTAGTTTTTGCAATATCCAACGCTCCACATTCCACGGCTAAATTAAACCGAGTAAAAGGTTCATTTACAAAATGCAATGCAATTTCAGAATGACCATGCTTGTGAAGATAACCAACAAGAGCTTGTCCTTTTAATTGCTTTCGGTGAATAATTTTTATAACATCTCGGTATGCTTGTTGTTGAAGTTTTAACTTAAAATTGAGTTCAAGATTGTCAAGTTCTTTCATCATTACTTTACCTTCACGTGTAATAGCCCAAATAGTATCACCACTAGCTCGCACAAGATAAGAAGGATTTTTCATGGTTTGAATAGTACTACATTCCCCTGTACGTAAATTGCAATATTTAAGATGATTCACAGTTGTGTAATAGAGAATATTACGTTGTTCATCAAAGGCAGCTGACTTCATACGAGCTGTTGACTCCATAATAGTTGTAATATTCTTAAAGCGTTTTGTCATCACAGTAATGGTATTCTTTAAAATAAAAGCCACCTTATTGAACTCCTTATCCCAAACAACATGTCTTACACCAGTAATAGGGGCTTCTGCAGTAACACCATGTTGTGCCATATGATATAATTCCACACCTTCATCTGTTAAACATACAACAGAACCCATAGGACCAGGAAATAAACGCTTACATGTGTGTTCAGGAGTTACAAGCTTATCACGATCACCCTGGGAATTACAGACCACCATTTTTTTATTTTTATCAATAAATACGTACTTATGAGGAGCGAAAAAAACTGCATCAGTAACATTAAGACGTTTTTTCACATCTGCATCAACAGCGAATCCTGGTTTGGGAATAGTAAATGCTTCAGCAACTCCTCCATCTGCGTCATACCAAACCACAGCCATATTGTCAACTGGATTACATGAGATACTACGAGGTGGATGTAAATGTGGTGCAAGGTTAAATTTATATTCCGCTTTAGAATCCAAATCATGGGAATAAAGAGTATTTTCATAAATATAATGAAGTAATTTGCCATTTATAACCCATGCAGGACGTTCTCGAAATAGTTTAAAAACCTGCATACCAGAATCATGACCTGCTGCAATAAGATTTTTTTCTGGAAGTGTAGCTAATATCCAATAACGATCAGCATCACGGCGGAAAACCATAATTGGGTTACGTGACTTTACATCCCAAACTCGAATAGTACGATCTTCACTATCAGAAATAAGATAATCTTTCATATATGTAACACAACAAACATTATTGGTATGTCCTCGTAATTGTAACTCTTCATGACACGAGGAGTCAATCATACGCCACACCCGTACAGTTCGATCATCTGCAGCAGAGGCAATATACGGTTTTGTAGGGTGAAAACAAACCCAATTAACACCCTTTTCATGTCCTTCAAGAAGATATTTAAGTGTAACATCACTGGTACCAAGTAAATCCTGCGCGATTCCAACTTCTTGCTTGCGAAGTCGTAGTGAAGAAATATCCCAAACACGAATGGTTCTATCAAGACTTGCCGAAACCACTAAATCTTCCCGTGGGTGAAACTGGGCGCACATGACATAGTGATTATGACCAGGAAGGCAGGCAACACTGCTCCGACTCTGCCAGTTCCAAATACGAACCGTAAAGTCATCAGAACATGAAAGAATCCATGGTTGTTCGTGGTGAAAGAAAGTTACACGGATGTAATCCATATGACCTTTTAAGGTAAAGAGACATCGGCGGAGTTTGAAATTCCATACCTTTATCAGATAATCATCAGCACCAGATACAAAAAGTGGCTGGGAGATGTGGAAGTCAACACCACGCACAGAACCGTTGTGTTCGGTATA
The DNA here is from genome assembly GCF_002087225.1 of Trypanosoma theileri. Lineage (NCBI taxonomy): Eukaryota > Euglenozoa > Kinetoplastea > Trypanosomatida > Trypanosomatidae > Trypanosoma > Trypanosoma theileri. The sequence goes on along the minus strand of NW_021639843.1, from coordinate 1,575,414 downwards.
TGTGTCGATGGATGTGTTTGTGCGGTAATCCCAAATCTGAACTGCGCCATTGTGGAGTCCACAAAGAACCCAAGGGCGAGTTTTGTGAAAGCTGATCCCTTTCACGCGACATGATCGGACGTCGAACTTGGTTAACATAACTATAATCTGACCTCAATACTTGGAAATAAAATGGTAAAAAAAAAAAAAGAAGAAACTCGAAGAGAAACCAAAGAAAATAAAATTTCTTTATGTATATATGTTTATCCGTTTAGACAACTCACAACCTCATACATACATACATATATATATATATATATGAAAAATAAAACAAAAAAAAAAAATCAAGGATAACAGAAACACATCCCACAATGTATTGCAAACCTCCTTTAAAGGAAATAAAAGAGAGAGAAAAATAGAGTATACAGAAAAGATAAATAGAAGGAGATAAATAAATAAAAAAGAAAGAAAGAAACAAAAGCGAGGATTCCAAGCACAGGTGTTCTCTCTCGGTCTTACTTAAATAAATACTCACAGCTGTCACTGTATACCTGCCTTACATTGATGTTAATACGCATGTGTCGCATTTGTTCCCGCCAATAAATCTCAGATTCTCTATTCTCATTCATTGTATTATTATTATTATTATTATTATTATTATTATTATTATTATTATTATCATCATTATGTGTTTCCTGTGGCATTGACCAGAGGTACGATGGACAGTCATCCATAATCCTTGGAACAGCGTGGTAGGCTGCCCGAGCAGACCCAGAAAACACAGCAATATCGCCACTGCGTAACCAAAAAGCATATGGTGCTTCTTCACGGGAAGTTGTCCCCATGAGAAAAACACATGAGCAACCCAGTGAAAGGCTAATAAGTGGCTGTTCTATGGTCTCTTCGCTAACATCTTGATGGGCCATCATCATTGCTCCTACTGGAAAGTAATTAACAATAGATGTCTGAGGTTCATATGCAGATTCAAGAGATATTGTATCCCTAAGAATAGATACTATTTTTTCTATACGTTCTTTCAATACAAGTGGAAAAGATGAAAATTGTTCTCTAGAATACGTTTTCAACGTCCAATTGTAGCTGAAACCAAGTGTAGCCCATCGCATTGGTGGTATATACCGTTCTGTCTGTTGTGGATTGCTTGCGTGTGTTGAAAGATGATTGGGATGTTGACGGGAATCCCCGTAGCTGAGGATGGCATCACGGCAGAGTTGCTGTTGATCCGCCTCTGTAACGGCTTCCGGGAATACCAGTAGACCAGGAATAGCATCAAATGTGTAATACAACACGTGTGAATCGTCCGCCGACCTCACCGCACGGATGAGCGATCGGTTGGCCTCCGTGTTTGCCTCAAGTCTGCGGAAGTCCACAACGTCCGTAAAGTCTGTCTCGGGCAATTTTTGCCGCCGCGCGGTGCGACGGTCCTGGCGGTATAACTTGTAGTGCTTCTCTGCACAGCGAAAGGGCGTGAGCGCGAGATCCTCGTACGTTGATGTGTCCATAAACGCAAGTCAGGATGAATGTGAAGGTGTACAGCTGAAAAGATAATCACAGGACGGCACAGATCTATAAGAGCTCAGAAAACAAAATAGTTCTACAAAATGGGACAACTAATAAATAGAAAAATAACCACTCCGTACAATAGAAGAATTCTTTTTCGTTTTCTAGCATAAGGAAGAGAAAAATAAGAGAAAAAAAATGCCAAAAAAAAGTAATAGGTAAACCCGTAATCAGAGTGATAGGTATATAACGATTAAGAGAAAAACAGAATAAAAATGCCATTGGAGAGAAACCACGCACATAAACCTGAATATCTGCAACAATAATAATAAAAAAAGATATATATATATATATATTTAAAGAAAAATAACAGAACAGAAGAACAAAAGACTATATACAATCAAACAAAAAAAAAAAATGTAAAAACTACACAACATCCCTCCCACGTCAGAAGAGAATAAATAGCAAAAATAGGCTCTCACCAGAATGTCTAGTTTTCATAAAAGAAAAGGGGAAATAGAAAAAAAAAAAAAAACACTGGTGCAATCCTTACATCGAAGCGCAACGTCCCCCACCCAGCCCCACCACACACAAAAAAAATAAAAATAAAAATGATAATACTATTATCTGGAAATATATGGTTTCGGATATTTAACTCTAAGTAGATATTTCGTCGTGGGTAAAAGTTCCCAGGATCTTACCCGATAGCTGAGCATGACACATATGTCTAAGAACGTCACCAACATTACCTCGTTGATATGGTCTACGCCTCCGTTCAAGTGAGTAGAGTCCCCTAAAGACATATACCCAATAAAATATTCCCAAAGCGCTCGTACATATAGCCCCATAACAGAAAAGTACACACGAAATTGCAACAAAAGGTCTTATTAATGATGACATCCACCATTCCTTTATTAGCATCACCATTATCATATTGATAAAAGAGCCCTCTGGTGTGGTTTCTTTCAATAACAAAAACCATAGCAAACCTGAAAAAAATGCACAGATCCACATTAAAGATGCAACTGTTATCAAGAAAAACACAAAAAACCCCATGTTTTTCTCTCCAATACAAGCACCAACAATTCCACAATGATGATCATAGTCACGAACATACAAACAACAAACAGGGCAGTAATGACTATTTTCATCTTCTGTATCACTCGTAAATCCAGGATCACAGAAAAATAACAACAACATCATCACTTCACTCGATAGAGATAATAATATGGCCAAACAAGTAGAAATCAATAAACAATTATATGAAACATGTTGGAGTACTAATGCGTTGAAGAGTGTGAACCTAAAAAAGACTACAGTGCATATTGGTATAGCAAGAATGACAAGAATACCTGGAAGATAATCTCTGGCAACGTTTAGGCGCCCTAAAAATAGAACGCGACGTCCTACTAACCCTAGCGATGCAACCATATACCTTGTAGTATGAAAAACAGCTTAAATGTTATGACACTAATAAAGGGTAAAAAAAAAGGAGTAAAAGGAAAGAAACGAGCAAAGAAAAAAAAGAAAATAGTCACAAAAACAAAGACAAACAAACAAACAAAAAACATATACAAATATAAGCAGATTTTAGCACAAGCTATTTGTTCAAAGCTGCCGCTAGACATCTATACTAGATGCCAAAACGAAGCACTTTTAAATCGATTACACTTAATAATGAGTTTTTCTTTTTTTTTAAAAAAAGCCATGGGCATTAACGTTAGTAACCACGCCCACGACCATATCCTCGGCCACCACCACCGCCGCCAAAATTACCACGACCACCGCCGAAGTTTCCACGACCACCGCCGCCGCCGCCAAAATTACCACGACCACCGCCGAAGTTTCCACGACCGCCGCCGCCAAAATTACCGCGGCCACCGCCGTTGGCTCCACGACCGCCACGATCGCCCCCACGACCACCACCGCGTCCGCCGCGTCCTCGTGGTTTCGGTGGGTCTGTGAACATGCGCATTGGTGAGATCTGCGTGGGAGAGATGAAAATTTTGTCTCCTTCACTAATAGATCCTGCCTGGACCCCCGGAACTGGCTTTACAGAAAACATGACATCCGTGGTACAACCCAGGATTTCGTCAATTTTTCCAATCTTGGCTTTGTTTTCAGTGTATACAAAAGCATTGAAGCGCGGCACCACATCTTGCACGGTGACCTTATAGACCAAGTCGCCCTCCGACGCATTCATGAAGGTGCCGATGAGCTCGACGGTCTCCGGTGGGTCCGCCTCCATCTCGCGGCCGCCTCCCCGACCGCCCCGGCCTCCACGCGATCCGCCGAAGCCCCGACCGCCGCCGCCTCCACGGCCACCACCGCCAAAGCCGCCACCGCCACCAAAGCCACCGCCACGTGCCATTCGCTTAACCGTTTATATGTATTCTTCAAATAATAATAATAAAAAAAAGAGTGTAAAGGTAAAAGTGAAAAATAAACAGAGAAAGACAAACAAACAAAAAAAAACCAAATTTATAAAGTAGGTACTAGAGTTTCTTTTTTTTTTTTCCTCACATACCTTTGCTGCACTAATAAAAAGTGATAGAAGCAGTTAGACTCTCTCCCCCACCCATATCACTAATTTTGATTCTTCTCTCAGAAACCACGCCCTCGCCTCCCGCAGAGTGGCAAAAAAAAAAAGAAAGAATCAATGCAAGATAAAAACATTGAAAAGGAGAAAAAAAAAAAGAAGGGGTAAGATAAATAAATAGTTCACATCTGAATTCATCCGAATCTTGTTGCAGAATCTCAACAAGAGAGAATAATAATTCAACCCATTCATTTGTGCAAGTGTATCCTTAATATGAGAAAAGAGCCCATAATCTGAAAAGAAATAAATTAATCATTTCAATACAAACCACAGGAAGAATCCATACGATGGGGTCTTCCATCGCATGACAGTTCAAAGGTTCCCTACATAGCAACATGTCTTCAGAAAAAAGAAGGGAAAAAGAAAGAAAAAAAAAAAAGGATGCGAGAGAAACGTAAAAAGAAATAAAATCAAATTCAAATCTTTCCATCAAATCCCCTCTATAAATGTTACGTCCAAACACACATATATATATATATATATATATATATATATAAACATATATACGGAAATAATAGACGGGGAAAAAGGAGGTACAGTAGCGGAGACCCCATCATATTACATATTTCCTGATAGATAACGTTTTAAATTCAAAATCAAATACTTTCTTTAAAAGAAAACAAAAAAGAAAAACAATGAGGAACGCAGGTAGATTTATTCTGAACGAAAACGTCGAAAGAGGTCCCCAAGTATCACTCCAGAAGTAAATGACAATCCCATTAAGACGGCAGTTCGATATTGCATAAAAGAGGAAGAAATAGACATAACAGAGGACTCCCTCTTAGCAAGACCTGCAGAAGAAGTCATTCGTAAAAAGGGACACTTTCTGCTATTTGGCTCTAACAAAGGTGGTGGGAAACCTCGACCATTCTGATCGTGTTTTTTCCACTTGATACGTTCTTCCTCTAGTTGTTTCATTGAGTTGAAAAGTTCAATAGAGTTCTGTATCTCGAGTCCAATACTCTCAAAATCATCAACTGTAGATGAAAGTATAGTATCATAGTCCCAATATGTTTTGGATTGCTTAAACTTACTTCCATTTGTGGAAAGAATCTGTAAAACTTTTTCAACGGTGGGAAATTGCTTTCTAACGTAATGGAATGCTGTTAAACCTTCCTCGTTTTGTCTGTGTATTGAGGCTCCATAAATAGCCAAAATAACAGCAACTTTAATTTGTCTATCTGGTACTTCATACATACCCTCGAAAAGTTTTGACATTTGAAAATGAAAACAAAGATGAAGAATCCCATCAACAGGCTCTTTAAAAGGCTCTACTACAGCTCCATGTAAAAGCAAGAAATGAACATCAGATTCTCTTCCACGATTACAAGCTATCATAAGGGGTGTTTGTCCCATATTATTGGAACAGTTAACATTACATCCATTCTTCAACAAGAAACGCATGGCATCTTGATTTCCACGATACGCAGCCGAATGCAATGGTCTCCACCCATCATCAGAGGCTTGGGAGAAGTCTGCCCCATATTTTTTCAAAAGAAGAAGCATCCCAACTTCGTTCAATGCAGCCGCCATATGAGAAGCGGTGTAGCCACGACGATTTCCTTCAGTACCTTGATTTGGATTGGCTCCAGCTTTCAAAACTTTTTCAAGAGATTCCATGTCTTTTGATTTTACTGCGGCATGTATGTTATAGTCACCATTTATGTTGGGAGTGTTAACAGATTTAATTATATCAGATTTTACTATATCTTGACCTATTTTTACCTTCAAACTTCCTGGAGAAGTTGAACCGGATGAGACTTCTTCTGACATCCCTCGCAAACTGTATTTTACAAGTATGCGTAAAGTACAAACAAATAGATATTTTGATCTACAAAAATACATATCCATGTGCATGCATTGCCGAGAACGAAAAAAAAAAAGGAAATAAAAGGGGAAATGGTTTTGTACTGGTTAAGGAAAAAAAAAAAAAAATACAGTGAAGAAAAATAAAATAAAATAAACGGGTTCCTCACTCCCAAATACACACACACACACACACTCTCTCTCTCTCTCTCTCTCTGTGGAATTGAAAGTAAAAAGGATAATAAGAACAAAAGTCACTGAGAGGACTTGTACCATTCCACATAGTTATCTATTGCAGACGACCATTTATCACCAACACGATAGGCTTCAATGTTTGGGACCTTAGAAAGAAAAAGGCCCAACTGTTGCCAAACATCTCGTGTTACATCTCGCATGTAGACAAGTGAGTACCATTGAATCCACGATTTTATACGAGGATCATGCTCAAATAGAATTCCCCAAACTTTTATGGCTCTATCAGTTGGCATGAGACGAGCATCTTCTCCACGAATGAAGTCATATAGATGACTGTAAAACTCATTAAACGCAGTACTCTTTGCTTCTTTTACCCATTCTGATAGCAACATTCTAAGATTTAATAATTGTTCCACTTTATAAGTGTACATAGTTGAGAGCCAGTCGGTACGCGGAATGCACTCACCCCTAGTGATGTTCATTTTCCAAATGAGTGTATACATTTCAAATGAATCTTTTGCTATGCAAAGATCCTCACAAAGCCGCGCGATTCCTTTCGTTCCAATAGCATCCAATCCATCAGAACGGTCCAAAGCCAAAAGAGATTCAAAGTAAGTTTCCATATCATTTCTTCCAAATGCTGTAAGATTACTTGATTTACTAGCATAAGAAGGGCGTTGTACCGGTTTCACTGCAGACGCACTCCCAGTAGGACGTTGCGCCACATTACCAGACAGCACTCTAGGCGATGGACCATTCACTGTAGTTGGGGTTCTACTTCTAAGCTTTGGCGGCATACTATAATCCGTTACTGTGTCTACTAGCAGTACAGATGAATGAAAAATGATGAAAAGAAGAAATAATAATAATAATTACAAGGAACGAATGTTCACAAGCTACATAGACAACCTCTCGCATTCAATTTTCTTTCTTTCTTTTCTTTTTCTAACACAAACACAGAGTAGTGAAAATAACAGATACAACACACGCACGCACACAAACAAACAGAATATATATATATATATATATATATATATATAGGGTGAAATCTTCCCAATTTAGTCACTAAGTTTTCTTTTTTTTTTCGTTTTGTGCACTTGAAAACGAAAAAAAAAAAAAAAAACAGCAAAAAGCAAATAGCAAAGAGAATTAGTTTTTTTTTTTCTCCTTTTGAACCTTTACTTATTTTTCTTTTTTTTTTTTTACTTTGAAGAAAACTCTTTTTATTTTCAATCTTTTCACCTTTTTTTTTTCTTTTCTTTTTGAAAAAAGGTATCGTTTAAAGAAAAATACTTGATGGCATTTAACTACAATGTCAATAATATACCTTTCAGTTACTTATTCAGCCTTTTCCAGTGGACTGCAACGACAGCAAGTAGTTGTGTAAGGTGATGGGATCACTTGCTTGCATTACACGTGTCCAACGACGGCGACGCACAATACTTGACCTGGTAGGTTTGAAGTAAAACGTTTGATCAAACCCCTCGCAGTACATCCATCCCTCCTTTTCGTGTGGAAGTGAGTCATGACGCCAAAGATTGAGCCATATCCATTTCGTTGGATCTGGAAGTTCATAACTTTCTCTACTGCATTCTACAGTAGCGTCAAATGAGGAGAAGTTGTATGCATGATGTTGGGAAAAAACAGTAGGAACCCAATTCTTTCCATCAAGTATTTGATTTTCATAACACGAGACCAAAAATACGTCATGTTTATTTGGAAAGCTAGCAAGATCAGCAGTATTCTTTTCATACAATACCAAAAGTAGAGTACCAGTTAATGTCCCTACATTACAAGCACGATAATATAAAGGTATAGAGAACTCTAGAACTTCACCCATTTGAAACATATTCTTTAATGGTAAAACACAAGATGCAATAGGTATTATCTGTTTCTTCTTTTTGGGTTTGGGATCAAGAGAACCCATTAAGGAAAAGTTAATTGTTTGCAGACGTAAAAAATCGATATTACTAACAGTAGGTACTATCCTAGGAACTTCCCCTCCTGAAATTGTATATGCATCACCATTTTTGTGAACGGATGTAAATAACGGACTGTTTTCAATCCATTCACCAGATATACGTAATTCTGAAAAATAAATAGGAGGAATACGTCGAGTAGGTGATGAAAAAATAAGTTTATCCAAAACCAGTTGTACTCGATGAACTTGTTCCCCAAAAACACTTAAAAAAGCTCTTTGACAATAAATATCCATAGAAACAAAAGCATTAGGCATGGCTAAAGCCCGAGATGTTGTATATTGTTTTACGTCAAGGCGAGAAACGCGTGGACGAGTTGAATAAAATATTCGTATTGGTTCTGGTGAGTTTATTAAGGCAACACTTGGTGGTGCTTCTACCATATCCGACATAAGATTTAACGCTTTAATCTGTGCGAGTAACATGTCATTTTCCCTAAAATCTGCACCAAAATTAAAGGCACCTGAAACTATAAAATAATCAAACCGTGCCCCAATATCAATAAGAGTATCACCAAAAGGGAAACTAGACATTAACATTCGCATGCATCTCGCTCTTGATGATGCAGGACAATTTGTCGGTTTCGCATTAAGGAGAATAACACATATACTGACCTCATTAATACGCAGCGAACATCCCACAGCTGTAAAATCACATCCTTGAACATCTTCAGAAAGAACGGGGGCTGTTTCTACAGCTTCAATATGTGAAGAACGTACAATAAAAGATCGTCGTACAATAATTATAATAGCATTGTTTGTATGTCTTTTTTTTGAATGTAAAGTCGTATTTGCGAGAGCGTAGTATTGTGCAGTACCCAAGTAATTAAGAAAGTACTTACACATCTCTTCATTTCCGATAAAATCAGGTGGTACATCCATGATGCCGATTATATACACCTCGTGAGACTCTTTAGGCATAAAACTACCTAATACTGCTGCGCTGTGTGGCAAAGAATGACCACGCATCGAGAAACAACCATACCACATGTCTACAACTTCATACGGCATACGTGCAACCATAAACTTCGTTTCACCATTTACCCTCACTAATTTAGAGTTTGGACGTTCAATTGTAGTTCCTTGTACATTTAAGATAATATCATTCTCACCCTCAAGACACAAAGAAGGACACCACATAATTGAGTTACGACGAAGAGTCGTTGAAATTTCATAGAAACGCTGACGACGTTCACTTGAAGTAAATTCTAGTTCATACGGGTGTGGTGCCTCAAAAAAGTATAACTTTAGTCGTTGAGAATGAACAGGGTCCTTCTCGACACGATATAAATTAGCAGCTGGATATTCAAATGACATGTACCCAGCCAAATCTAGGTTTGCAAAGCGACGTCGGAAAAAGTCAACATCCCAAATACGGTCTTTTTTATTCCCAATTAATGCTGCATCATTCACCTTAACCACCTTAAACAACTCATGAAGGTAGCGATTGTTAGGAAGAGCATGAGAGGGTACTACTAGCGTCGTAATAGAAGGGTACGGTGAAAGAAAACCCCCTTGCTGAGGTACAAAAGTTGCACAAATACCCTCAGTAGGTTCAGCGGTAGTAGTAGCAGTAGTAGTAGTAGGTTCAGTGGTAGTAGTAGTAGTAGTAGTAGTAGTAGTAGTAGTAGTAGTAGTAGTAGTAGTAGAAGCAATAATAGATGGAGAAACAATTTTTGGATCTGTAGCTTTACTATCAGTTATTACTTCTTCAGTTATATTGGAAGGATTAATCATCACAACAGAATCTTCGGTAACACCAGTAGCAGCTCCAGGTTCGATAGGAAGAGCAGCAGCAGCATTAACAATATCCTCAGAGTCGTTAACTTCTTGTTTTATCAATCCCTCCTTGTAAACGTCAGATTCCTCATTATCATCAATCTCCAAGTATTCATCAACTAAGAATTTTTCATCCTTTTCATTTATTTCATTCTCCATAAGATTCTCTAGTTCAGCATCATTTGGATGTTCCTCTTCCTTTTTATCTACTACTGATGATTCTACCATTTCTCCCACCCCCTTTTCTCTTTTTCCTCCTGCCACATCTTCTGATACCTTTCCTTTTGCCGTTACTTCTGTTTCAGCTTCATTGTCATCAATATCAAGATCAATATCAGAGTCTAACTCAAGATCATCTTCATCGCCCAGAATTATATCCTCATCCGCATCTTCCTCAAGGTCGAGTTCTAATCCTTCATCAATGTCAAGGTTATCTTTGTTATATCGTCGTTCATGTTCTTCTTTTTCTCCTTGCTTCTGATATTTAGGACTTTCATCCTCATCAAGCAATTCCAACAACATTGCATCTGTGTCAGAGATGACCGTTTCATCCTTGTTTTTTCCTTCGAAAGTACGTACGTGCATGGAAATGGGATCAAAGTGTAACGACTCATCTATATTTGACTTACTCTGTATCACCGAGTTCTCCGTATCTAGTGATTCAAAAGCCTTTGCAAGAGCACGAACAGTAACTTTACCACTCTCCAACTGTTTAGGCCGTACATTGCCAAGATCTTCTGGTCTTAATGTAGTGTCGTCAGCAGCCCTAGAGATGGTATTATTTGCTAATGAAGATTTTATTTCTGTCGCATGCTGCTCTGATTCCAAGAGAGCAACTTGCTCTAACAGTTGTTCTATTTCAGCGGCTCCTTCAACACCTAATTTCTTCTGTACCTCTTCAATATGTTGCAAAAGTTTTTCAATTACACGTTCCTTTTCAGCATTGTCTTGCCGCAAATTTTTAATTTCATCACGTTGCTGTTCAAGCTCTGCTTCAAGTTGTCGCATATACTTTTCACGTTCTTCCATCATCCTTCCTGTTTCGGCTAGTTTCTCCTCAAGAGACATTTGAAGTTCCCTCTGTATGGCTTCACTTGCTGCAAGTTCATCTGATAGCTTAGCCCTTTCACCTTCTGATGCTCCTTGCAATTGTCTCTTAAGTTCCTCAATTTCTTTTTGAAGAGCGGCAATGACCTCATTATTATTACTTTCATTAACAACAGCCTTATTTACAATTTTCTTTGCACGCTCGGCGTAGCGCAGGGTACTCATAGTTTCTTCGTACTGCGCAGAAGATGGGCTAATAGTAGCCAACATAACCGTTTTGGAGTTACCACCAAGATTATCTTTCAATATCCACGTTAGAACAGAATCACGGTAAGGAATATGGCGTGGTTTACCCGTTTCCTGTTCCTCTGCGAGACCACTTATTACATTTCCCAAACATGTTAGTGATTTGTTAATGTTTGCGCCTTCTGCGAGTCGCTTTCCCGTTGCGAGAGACTTTGACGCCCGCTCGCTACCGGCAAGATCGACAAGATTTAACTTTGACGTCTTCGTCGTCACAAGTCGTCCGTTTGCTCGCCGTTGCGTGAGTGTCACGGCGAAAACTGCGTGTGAGCGACTGCTAGCGGCGTTCATTGCTGTTGCCCCGGCGGTGCGCACCTTGTTGCCGTCATGCATAAGCTGCAGAAAATCCATCTCGGTGGTCACAACAAACTTCGTAAGACCTTCCACAAAAGGACCAAATTTTGGGTGTTCACGCACACGCAGTGTAGAATCATCAAAAGCGTTATCGGAAGGAGACAGAAGGCAACGCACCTTCTCGTTGTAAATCTCAAAAAATGACACCTCCACACACGACTCAATACCACTGTTATTGAGGATTTGAACCTCTGAAAAAAGATTTTTGGCAATACGAGGAATAACACCAGGATCTGTTGGTGTACCCATCATAGAATATGTCTTACCACTTCCTGTTTGTCCATATGCAAAAATACAACCATTATATCCAGTGATAACATGGTTAAATAGTTCAAACGCAACAGGTCTGTATACGGCATCCTGCGAAGCATGTGGGTTTGAGTTACCATCTACCTCCACATCAGCAGACCATAGCGCCTCGTCAAAGGAAAACTTTCCACCTCTCCCTTCCATGCAGTCAACCACCTGCACCTCTTCTCCATTCATACGTACGATAATGTTAGTTTTCTCACGCTTCTCATCCACACTAAGTGGCCTGCAGCGGACAACAACTTTTACTGACATTTTTCCTCTACTATGTCACTTCTTTCTTTTTTTTTTGTTACGTATGCTTTCTTTTTTTTTTTTCTCTCTTTTGGTTACTGGTTCAAATATACAGGGGAAAACTTTTCCCTTCCGTGAAAGCCTCTTCGAAAAAATAGGACCCAACCTTAAAAAAAAAAAAAAAAAAACAAGTTGAAAACAAAAGGGATTAAAATCTAAAAAAAGGATAGTAATTAAAATCATTAGCTTTTTCTAAATGTATTCCACATTAAGAAAAAGAAGTAAACACAGATGATGATGATGATTAGAATTATTATTCTTATAATAGTAATGGAATTATAAATAGCAAGTCTGTGAGTTTTACAATTTACAAGAAGAAACAAAAAAAAAAAAAAAATGTTACTTGATGTAAGTGGAAATAAAATTTTATTTTATTTTTAATCATCTGAAGTTATTTCTATGTTGTTGTGTTTAACAACACTTTCTATGATATTATTCATGGAAAGGAGACTGTCTTTAGTTAACGACCCAGCGGAGCTCTGGAAGAAGATAAACTCCTGTAGAAGAGCCACTATAAGTGTCATGGGTTTTGACTCCACCTTTTTCCCTGCTACCGTGCCTTTCGTTGCCTCGGCCACTGCAGTCATGACGGGGACCCGCAACTCCAAAGTGGGAGCCGCGCAGAGGGAGAGAACAGCGAGGAGGAGGGCGTAGTATCCAGCCAACACATTCTTCTCCGTGTCCTCGGTGTGGTAGGCACGAAATGTCAAGGATGCGATGCGTGTAAGAAAGAATGGAGATTCTACAAGAGAACTGGTAAAATTCGTGTGACCCTCACGAGCCTCCCATTTCACAATGTTTGTTGTAAAGCATAAAGTAAAGGCAAGTGTATCAGGCATAGCCTCATCATCTAAAAGGGTTTTCGCCGCTTTAGTCGCCAAAGCATGACACTCCTTATCCTCTCCACTCAAGACAGAGGGAACCAAACCTGTCACATTTGTTAAAACACGCAATGCGGCATTTATTTCTCCATGATGTTCATCATCATCTGCAGTAATTAAACGTACCAAATGAAGAGCTGTTTGCCTTAAAGCTAACGTGTGAGTTGTACGAAGTCCCTCACAAAGTGTTACAACTTCCAATAGATGAAGAGCATCTTCACATTCATTCCCAGAAAGCAGAGCTGATACAATGTCAAAGCCACCAAGTTCAGCAAATATGAGACAAATGTTACTATCAGCGAATAGTGCTAAATTACTATTCTGTCTAAAAGTAATATCTAGTAGTGCTCGAAGGGCTAGAGATGCCAGAGACGTCTTATCTTCTTTTTCTCCCAATAGAGTATTTATTAGTAAAGTTAATTCAGTTATATCTTGTCGCTGTGACACAGCTACTGTAGGTGTACGTTTTACTCGCTGAGACCAATGCGATGACTGATGTGTCTTTACAGAGACCACATCATTAGAACTCTCCTGTGGTGGTTTACAGTGTAGAAGAAGAAATTTTATGAGTGAAACTTCACATAGAATTTCAATATCGCAGAGTTTAACAATAAATACAAAAAAACGAAGAAACAGGCACTGTTGCTCAATTTTAATTCCTTCATTGGAGGTTTTACATAAAATGTCCAAAAGTTTTGATTGTAAACCTGAGCGTTTCAGTGACATCATAACAATTGAAGGATCATGGGTTATAAAATGTTTTACCAATGCGATAAGAGCCTCTTGTGTACGTGCGGAAGAAACAGCTCTTGCCAAGTAAATACACATATCTGCTGTTTCTTCTTCCTCCTTACAGAAAAAACTTATTTCGGTGGCAAATGCACTTCCTGTACTCTTTTGAGAATCTATTTGATCACAACTTGTATTTGCAGCAAACCGAGAACAAATGGCACTGTTATTGTCTTTCGTGATACTATTACTGTTACTACTCTGTGAATCACCATTGTCACCATTGTTTGAGAGTGAGGAGCTCATAGGAACTTTACAACCATCTCCAAAGGCCATCAAACTATCCAAAGAGCTAGACACATCCAAAAGGCACCGCCCACGTTTACGCATGATATTATAAACACTCACTCAAAGCGGGGTGAATAAAATAATAAGAAAAATGAATAACTAAACGATACTGTTCTTTTTTTTATTATACTGAATATACTTCTTTTTCCTTTTTTTTTTTTTTCTTCTTTTCGTTTCACCTCACTTTCCAGAGTTTTATTCTATAAAAAAAAAACAGCCAAAAAACAAACAAAAAGCAAGAGAGGTAATGAAACAAAAAAACCAAAACATAAACACACTGCAGTAAAGGTAATTAAGAGGAATAGATATGAGTTTATGTGTAAGATAGATAAAAATTGAAGATGAAAAAACTAGAGGAAAAATTGAAAAACAGAGGGAGAAATGTTTCACCATCACTACTACTGCTACTAATATCATCAAATCTTAACAGAAGTTACAGTAGTAGTCATATTACTATGTTCATTTTCATGGAGTAATACCGCGCAAAACGGAATCATAGAGACTATCAAGAGTCTCCTCCGTTAGTGCAACAGTGTCCTTCTGTTGCTGCCGCCGTGGGATATCACCACCACAGCCAATGATGACTTCACGTGCAACGTTACGCACTTTTGGTGAAAGTCCACCCAAGTGAAAAGAGAACCCCTGCAATAAAGGAGTTTTGTTGTTTCGGAAAATAACTTTTTGCAAGGCGGCTGCACTGTATGTATGAGGCCCGTGGCTTAGCGAGGGAACATACTTTTTAAGGTTTAACACTTCGCCATCTGTGAGAAAGTCCTCTGTTACGATGGGAATACCACGTCCAACAGCGATGAGAAACTTTGGTGTACGGGCAACAGGTCTGCCAACAACGAGAAGATCCGCGTCGATAATATCTTCCGCCACGCGCCATCCGAGTCGCCGCGCCAACTTCTGCGCGTCTGCTCGCTCCGCCCCGTCCATACCGGAGAAGCACGCAAATCGTAGAGAGCGAGAGGGTGTTATTGTTGCCGTCACTCCTTGTGATTCTGTTGTTGTTGCTGCTGCTGCTGCCGCTGCTGAAGAAGAGGAAGAAGAGTAATGAAGAGGAGGGGGCACAGGAGGAGGAGAATTAGCAAGAGAAGAAGATACCGTCGCTCGTGCTATTTTTTTATCACACTCTGAACGTCCTCGTTTTCTTCGTGTGCCAATTGATTCTTCAAGGTATGGAACAGACTCGTTACCTCCACTAGAGCTCCCGCGTGATATATCTGCGTGAAGCTTATCGGATGAATCCATTCGTCTGTTTTCTTCTACCGTTGTTCTCGCGTTAGATACTGTTGGGGTAGCTCCCTCTTTCACTAACTCCTCTTCTCTTGTATTTTCATCTATGGTTCTGCTAATAGTTTTGGTAGGAGCAACAGGAGAGGTACCACTACCATGTAGAAGTTCGGTACATGGTCCAATTGGAGTTGTTGTACACGTTGTGCTCGGCGAACACGGTGTAGGATGTAGTATACCGTTTTTCTGAACCTGTGTTTCAATTTGTGAAAGACTATTACAATCAAATAGCATTTCTACATCTCCAAAGGTAATGCGAGTTCCCGGTTTAAGTTGATAGAAACGTTCCGGTTCAAGACGAATACCAATCCCTCCACCAACTGCTGCAAAAGTTCCATTGGTACTATTACAATCTCTCAACCAAGCATCTCCATTTTTTGCCACCTCAATTACTGCTTGCATTCGACTAACTGCAGCTCGAGGAGACTCTAAACTGATGAACGAGACACCATCAGAAACGGGAATGGCACTTCGACCAATTATATTATTTCCAACCCGAAGCATCTCTACCTTTCCACAAGTCAAATTTACAAGGACGCATTGTTTCATCTTTAAATAACCACTATCGAACGACACAAGTACTGTCCTCTCAAAAATAGAAGGGAGGGGGAGGGGGAGGTGGAGGAAAAGAATGAAAATGAAAAAAAAAAAAAATAATAATAATATAATATACTTATCACCATCATTACACCAAGAGTAAAAAATAAAATAAACTTGCCCAAAGGCCTACACTATTTGCGCAGGTAGAAATAACAACAACAACAAAAAAAAAAACAGACACACAAGCATAATATATACCTTTGCAGAAAAAAACCTCACATAGGGACTCTCAGCAATTTATCATATAGGCAGGATGAGAAGGAGCGCAACTTGAGAAAGAGAAAAAACAAAAACGGTTAATTCGATATCAACACATCTGCTGCTGGTCTCTTAACGAATACCCCAAGGTTTTCTCCCTGACCGGTAATAGTTGTGGCGATGTAAACTACGTCGTCAAACGTCATGGTAATACGCCTAAGCGATTCTCCTGATTTCAGGACCTGCGAAGATTGCTGCATTATTGTAAACGCTAATTTCTGATTCTCTTCGTCCTGAAAGTCACCACTACTCTCAAGTACATGACCAAGTGATGAGAAAATAACAAAGTGGTTGGCCCCCTGGTTAAGAAGACGATCCTTTACCCAACCAGTCTGGTTCATCACGGACACCTTCTCCACAGAACCTCAGACACAAAACAAGAAAAAAATGAGGAAAAAAATGAAGAAAAAAAAAAAAAAAA
>NW_021639843.1:1508013-1558505 GCF_002087225.1 Trypanosoma theileri | reverse complement strand
TTTTTTTTTCTTCAGTAATGTTTTTTTGGTGTTTTCTTCATTTTTGGCTTGCTCTGAAACTGAACATGCAACTGTTCCTCGAAACTGAGGTCCTCTAAAACCATTGGTTTGGGTTTATTGCGCCAGTGTGGCCCCATAAAATGTTGGCGGTCGGTCAACTCCTTATGCCGCATGACGGCATCGGGGTCCATATTGCCGTAGCCCCAGTTCGTCATGGGCACAAAGTCCCGCTTCCCCGCGCCGTGCGGAAAGGCATCGGGACTCGTCTTCTCCGCGCGCTGTTGGATGCGCTGCTCGTGGTGCTGCAGGGGGTTGACGACGCCCCAGTCGTACCGCCCGCTCGCGTTGGGGAGAAGACGCAGGCGTTGCTTTGAGACGCACATGCGGCCGTACGCAATGCGGTCGAGTGCACTGGCGAGTTGCAACTGCAGCGTCTGCCCGCCGTCACCGCGACTGCGGGTCCATTTCTCCCGCACTTCCGCCAACGTGTGCTGTCGTACAAGAGGATCGGCAACACTCATGGCAAGAGCAATACACTCCTTGTATAAAGCTAACTTTGCTACTCTATTATGAATGTCTTTTCCTTTCGCTAAGGGAAGCGTCTGCACCAATTGCTTATTCATCTACGAAGCATTCCTTTCCAAAGGAACAGAATCTCAAAAAAAAAAAAAAAAAAAAAAAAAAGGTTTCTGCAACAAGAAAGAAAAAAAAAAAAGAAGTAATAGATTCAAAAACCAACAAATATTATTACTATTTACTATCATTATTACCATATCATTGCGCTTTGATGTAATCATGGAAAGGAAGAACAGACCCCAACCATAAAAAAAAAAAAAAAAAATTATTGGATAAGGGGATTTTTTTCTTTTTTTCTATCATTCAATTATCTATGATTCTTTTTCGTTAATCATCAACCTGTTACGATGAAGCAGATTTAAAGTAAGACATAAGTGTCTTTGGTTGTGAACGTAATAATCTCTCAATTTTTGGTGGTTTACTATTTCTTGCGGCTTCTATAAATGTTCTTTCATTACACTCGGCAGCCGGAGAAGGGGCATCACTGAGGCTACCATTAGTGGAATTTGTTTTTTGTGCGTTTTCACAAACTTTTCGCGACACTTCTATGCTACGTCTATGAAACTCCTCTTCAGAAATAAGTTCTCCATTTTCCTTGTGACGGTAGTACACTACATCCCTTGAAATATACTCATCATTCTCAAATACAGTCTCAGTTTTCACTTCAAGAACGTATGTATTCTGAAAAATTCCAACATCTGGGTGAAAAAAACCGGTAAGTTTGGGTTGATCAAGGCTAACAGCAGCATCACATTTTTTTTGTTGTTGCTGTTCTTTTTTTAATGGAGAAATAGAAGCTTCAGGAGCGCAAAATACCATCGGTGGCGCATCATCACAGATAATGATATCATCATTCGTTACAGCAGTAACTACTATATCAAGATTTTGCGGTTCCTCATTCATAAATTCCATTTCCCGAAGATAGGAATTACTTCTGCTGTTTTTTTCACTATTGCTACTGTTTCCATTATTGTTATCATGCTCTTCGTCCTCGTCAAGAAGCCCTAGTCCGTTAGACCGAGAAGTTGAGGTGATTTTAGGGTCAGTATTATTATTATTATCAATATTAGTAGTAGTATTATTACTAGCTATTGTTCGATCTTGTGTATTAACTTTATTCTTCTTTGAGGCCTTGGCAAGTTTCAAAAGACTTGTGGTATTTTTATTTTTACTTTCATCAGTTGCCTTTGCAGAACGGGATTTTTTTGTCTTTGGTTCTGTCTTAGTTGAGGATACAGTAGAGTCCCGTGCATGCTTTTCACCACCCAACATACTCCCAAAGAGTGTTTGTTGTTGTGATGGTGGTTTTTTCTTTTTTTCTGCAGATTCTTTAGGTAATTCTTTTACCTTCTCTTGCTTTGGAACCTCCTTAATAGATGGTGCCACTACTTCCATCGCTGTTAAACTCACACGTGTAACTGGCGCCTCTTCCCGCAGATTCACCGTACTTATTTCCGGTACTTTTTCTGGTTCCTCTGCCTTCACGGGAGGTGTTGGTGGAGCCACGGCGCTGCTGGCGGCTCGCGTCTCGGCCTCTTGGCGGGTCACGACGGAATATTCCCGTAGGAACAGCGGGGCGGCGGGCCGCAGTGAAGGCCGCGAGTGTCGTGGCGATGAGGCAACAGCCGCGATGGAAACATTTGATTTCTGCAGCGCGTAGACGTCGACATGACTACTGCCGTCAAAGGTCTCCTGCATCTTCGCGGCCTCATGCATACCGCGACAGAGAACCGCCATCCAGTTTCTGCTCTTGTCGTCTCTTCCCGTGACGGTGTACAACACACTGTAATGATCTTCCTCCGCGGCGCGAATGGTTTCGAATGCCGCACGTACTTCGTCCTGCGGGAAACTCACATCCCGTGCGAGCACCAGTGATGAGTCCTTCGCAAGTTCAAGTACCTGTGAAGATGTCATGGCAATTATGTGACTCCACCTTCAGTGAACTCATATTACATATAAACAGAAAAAAAAAAAAGAAACAGAGAAAGATGATTTGAAAATAAGAAACCATAATAACATAATGAATATAAATCAATTTTTTTTTTTTTTGTTGTTGTTGTCCTTCGATTCTTGAAATAGGTGAAAAATAATCCACTGTTCAGAAATTAGTCGAGGAGAAAACGAAATAAGTTGAATAGAACCAAAAGAAAAAAGAAAAAAAAAACCAATGAAGTATATCCCCATTTTGAAATTGGTGTAATTCCTGCTTCTTTTTTTTTTTTTTTTGCCACCTTTTCTGCCCCCCTTTGAGAGTTAATAATGATAACCTATATTTGCTGAAATCACCAATGAAGGAGGTGTTGGTGTTGTTGTTGTTGTTGTTGTTACTTTTTTTTTTTTTTTTTTGCAACCCTGAAACAATGAGATCATTTAAATTGCAATCATACCTTTCTTTTTTCGGTAAATAAATTACCTTCTGTATTTCCACAGCACAAAACATCACGTGTGAAAGAGTGTATGGGTCTGGAGGGTGTCATTCCATAGTCCGAATGGCAGTGCTGGGAAGAAGAAAATTTACCTCGTTTTTAATTTGCACCACAGGAAATGGAACATGAACTACAAGTACAACCGCAAGATACACCACTTGCGATAATAAGCAAACGTCACTACAACAAGAGCCACATATGAAAATTTGACTAAATATCAAGGAAAAAATAAACAGAATAATATTAATAATAATAATAAAATGCTACATATTCCACTATAATTTCAAAAAGTACAATATATATATATTCGTTAAAGAGGAAGTGAGGAGAGGAAACCATCTACTGAAATTCATTTATGTATTTCTTGAAAAGCAAAATATCATAGCATACACGCAAACAACAACAAAATAAGAAGTAATAAAATCAAAGAAAAAAAAAAAAAGAAAACACTCTGTACAAGAAGAGAAGGTGATAATCTTTGGTTTCAACTACAAGAAATAAATAGGGTGCATCTGTTCAGGATCATCATCATCATATTGTTGATCCACATGATTAAATACAACGAACTCGCGTGACTCATCCTCATGCACTCGGAGAACACTCCCTAAATTATTGCATCGGTAACAGTAGTTTGGTGCTGACCACACAGTACACACGTATTCTTCATCAAAATGGTATGTAAACCCCTCCTGTACCAGCTGATGCGCTCTCGTTAAGAGGTTAAGCCCATTGCGGTACATAAACTCGCGAGCAACATTAGCACCAAACAAGTGTCCAGCACCACGGTGAGAGACACCCCATCCATTGCCAGGTCCAGGATCGGACCAAACAAGATCTGCAAAAGCGCCTTCATTTGGGATTTCCTGTTGGCGATGAAGTAATCGAATATGATCAACCGTCCGCACCTGCGGCGATAGACCTCCGTGAATGCATAACCCCCGACCCTCAATCAGAGCTCCAATTGGCATGCAATCAAACACTTCCGTACAGTGTCGCCATACTTCTGTAGTGTTGTATTTTCTATTGCACTCATCGTAAAAACCGTAGGTTGCCGTCACCTGGCGTGTCTCGTGGTTGCCACGAATGAGAGTTATTTTGCGTGGGTACTTTACTTTCATCACAAGTAAGAAAGTAAACACTTCTACACTATTAAATCCACGATCTACTAGGTCACCTAGAAAGACATAGTGCATACTCGTTGCACCAATCTCTCCCGCAAGAGCGAGAAGGTGTAAAAGATCTGGAAATTGACCATGAATATCACCACATATTGTAACCGGTAATGGCACATTCGGCACATTACTTTCATCAATGAGAATATCCATCACGGTACTTAAAAGTAAGCGCATTTCTTGGAGCTCTAGGACTTCCTTACGACGTACTTTTTCTTCTAAAGAATTAACGTCCATATTGTTAGTAATAGATGTATAGATGGGGAATATGCGTGTTCCTTCCCACCTCTAGTAGATAAGCAAATGTATAATTATACAACTCAAAAAAAAAAAAAAAAAAGGTATGGCGGTGTTTACTCAGTTTCGCGAGTGTCAGCTCCTCTATGTATAAAATATGTACCTACACTATGTCTAAATAGGATCCCTTTTTTCTCTCTATAAGGATTGATTTTAAACGAGCAACAGTTCTTGTAGAGAGCAATGGAAAGAAAAAAAAAAAAAAAAAAAAAAAACAAATAATAATGACTGAATCATCCTCAAGGCCAGTTACTTCATTTAAACAAATAAAAAAAAAGATTAATAATAATAATAATAATAATAATAACAGTGATAATAATAATAATGTCACAATTGTGTGGGAATGAATTTTGAAAGCACATATTTGGTCATTACAAGAGAAAGGTATTCACATGATGTAGTAAAGGATGAAAAAGTACATGTATCTACTCCCTCTGTCTTTTTTTTTTTTTAGTATGCTTCTGTGAGTGTGCGTACGAACGTATTTATGCATGTATCTCTCGTAAGAAAATTCAGAAAGGGTAAAAACCGCGAGTGTACAAGAGAGGAAAATAAAAACTATTTTACACCAGAGAGGTGAAATGTAACTCTCTCACACACAGAGAGACACACACCACACCACCCCACTGCCATAGCTATTTTCGCTGCAATATTCAAAAAAAAAAAAAAAACACACACACACACAGTTCATATTATTGTACATATACACTCATTAAATAAATAAATAAATAAATAAATAAATAAATATTGTTTGTTCTTGTTGTTTTAAAAGTGTCACGCTACACCTCAGCTGCATTTTCCACTTCATCTCTATTATCTGGAGTAGAAGGGTTTTCAACGTCAATTAGTTCTTCAGGAATTGAAATCTCCCAATGAGATGGAAGGCTAAACACTTCCAAAGGAGTATGACGCTGCAAACAGCGCTCAACAATGTTTAGAATTTTTTCTAAACGTGTTTGTATCTTTTGAAAGACAGAGAGATGTGTTACACGAAATATGAAAGGTGATAAACTTTTGCGTATATGCATAACAAGCGGATACTGAGGATTAGAGGGATCAGCTTCTCTAAAGTTAGACATCGTCGTGTAAGTAGACCGCCGGAAACGACAAATAGGTATACGGTCTATCTCTCCAAAAAAAGCATTATCTTTTGGTTCCCTATGTGAGTAAAAACTGCTTCCATGATCAATAAAAGCATATTTTGCTAATCCTTTTATACGTTCTGACTTTGGAGGTCGTCTACATGTCGTCCTATTACTACATCCACCGTATACAAAATTATTATGATTATTCATTCCTCGATCTGTATTGCCGATAAGGAAATCAAAAATTGAACGATCATGTACATCACCAATAGCACGAAGACGTGAATTTTTCGGTGGCCAAAGTCTGTGACCAGGAGTATAATATTTCGCTATAAACGCATTGTCTAATTCATATGGAAGAGCGAGGAACGTTGTGAGAGCAGAGTGAACGTCATACATCCAAAGTTGTATAGTCACATGAGCACACAAGGATACTTTTGGTTGATTATCTGTTGGATAGCTACAAGGAACAAAATTACGCTTTGTGTAGTTGTATTGAAAAACAAAACGTTCTATCCATTGTGAAAATAACGCTGAATAGGCTGTAGCTACCTTCATGTAATCTAATGGAAGTGGCACAAAGGCAGATGTTGGTATACGTGAAAAATTTAGTGCTCGATCAACAGCGAATGCCAAATACTCACTAGTGGCCTCAAAGAAAAATTTCTGTTGTGAAACCTTTACGATGGCCTCAATATTGTTGTGTGCGTAGCGCAGTTTGAATTTGATTGTCCGTCCCTGTGTTAGTAGTGAGGACATGGCCTTAATATACCGCATATTGTTAAGATTGCTGAGATACGCCTGGCAGAGGGCATCACGCTCGGGGGTGAAGTCCGCGTCGCGCTGGTCGCAGGCCTCCCACTCCCGTGCGGTTGCGGTGCGTGTGGGATCGTGCGGGAGCGGCGTTCCGGCGCCGGGGACTTCGATGATGTCTGTGAAGTCGTGCGTTGGCTGATCGGGATTTCCCTGCAGCCCATCCACGACGGCGAGGTTCTGCTCGAACGCCTGCAGCGCCTCAACGAACTCTGGCGGTACAGTCACATCGCTTGGGATTACAGTATTAGGTACAATCTCATCTCTTGGGATTACAGTATTAGGTACAATCTCATCTCTTGGGATTACAGTATTAGGTACAATCTCATCTCTTGGGATTGTATCATCATGCGGTGGTGAAGCCATACGCTTTGGTGGGTGTGTGAGACGATAATCAGCAAGGAGCAGAAGAAGCAACCACAGCACCAGCACTGCCATCATCAACTGCTTCATCCGAGACCATTTGGCCCTATATTGCGGACGACGTATCATTCCTATTCGGTTTATTTGTTTGCTTTTTTTTTTTGCCGCGAACGGCTATGGAAGAAAAAAAAAAAAAAAAAAAAACATAGAAGGATATAACAAGAAAGGAAAAAAAAAAAAGGAACAAAAAAGCTAAAGAAAAAAGATACCTCTATATCCTTGGGATAATGATTTTCTGAGAAAGAAAAGCATGTCACTATAAAGTAATACGACTCTTACCTTATATTCTTTACTCATCACTTTCTTTCTTCTCCGTTTTCACCAACATATTATCGTCGTCTTCACTTTTTGTATCTTGTTCTCTTTCACTGTTGATGTCTTCATCTTTTACTTCTCTCCGTTGCTCCACTCGTCTCTTCTGCACTGCTTGCCCCTTTGCTTCAGCCAAGAGCAGTTTCTCAACCTCCTTCACCTGTGCCATGTACGCCTCTTTCTCTGTTGGTTCCGGTACAAATTCCTCCCGTTTCTGCTTTATTCCAAAACGCAGCATCTGCGTTCTACTCAGCCGCGTTGTTGTGGTGTTGCGTGGAGTGTGAGCTCCGCTCTTGCATTCAAACGTCCAGTGGTCTGTAGATGCACACTTCTGACACACACGTGCTGAGACGGACTTTTCATCAACGCCACGAGGGGTGCTATACTTCTTTGGAGCCCCTGCATCTCCATACATTGCTATGACAAGATCATTTTAAAAAAGAAAAAAAAGAAAAAAAAAGACCTAAGGAAACGGGGGTAACGACAAGATACATATATATATGTATACATACCACAATTTACAAAGGAAAAAAAAAAACAAGAACGCTATATCCCAACCCCAATCCCCCATATAGTCCCTCTAAAACAATTATGGAACCAGAATCACAAATATATATATATATATATATATATGAAACCCTCACTCGAAAAATAAGTGGTACTACAAAATTCAAGATGCGTTTGTACCTTCTTGTTTTACTATACCAAAAACAAAAACAAAAAAATAACAATACAAACAAAAACAAAAAAGAAAAAACAAAAAGAAAAAGAAAAACATCTTACATAAAAAACAGATTGTTTTTCTTTCTACTCTTCTTGCTTCAGGGAAAATAAGATAACCTTTCCCCTACTTACGGTTCAAGAAAGATTGAAATACCTGAGAGGATAAACCCTCTTTTGGCAACATCACTGGCACAAGGCAACACCAATTCCACGAGGAAGTTTTCTTTCGTTGTATTAATATACATGGGAACAGTAACAGAGGTGCTTATTTCTGGTGGTTTTGACATCCAAGCAAGATAAACTTTTGGCATAGGGAACAATGCCGGTTCATCCGCTGTTTCAACAGGCTGCAGAATATCCGCTTGGTCAAGAACGGCGCCCTGCAATAAGAGTCCCTCAAGACACACCGCAAGTGATGCCCCAGCCGGTGGTGATGAGACAGAAGTGACAAGTTTCAGTGAAACGAGTGGTTCATGCAAAGAGTGTGCTGTCTCTTGTCGAAGTGCGTGGAGGAATGTCTGTGGACGGAATAGACTTGATATGTTAAGTGTGGTTTGGAGCAGTTCATTAGATTCAGCCAAACGACGCCAATATGCAATTGTTGTGGCACGACTTAAAAGGGACTGAAGCCATGGTAAAATACGAGTGGGACCGTGAAAAAAGCCATCCCACTGTGGTGGGACCTCACCAATAATCATTGCAGCCGCCTCTGCGCGTCTATTTTCTTTTAATAATGCCGTTCCCTCTGTTACTTTACGCAGATCACGCATGGACTCATCCACAAGAGAGACAAGAAGAAGTGAAGATGCCATTTCAGCTGTCACAAAACCAAGAACAGGGGATACTACCCCATGAGATACATGTGCGGAATGAGTAAGAATATCTGAGTTAGGTAGTGTTAACTCTCCCCATGTATCTAAAATGGGTACTAATCGGTTTGTCCATTCTTCTCGAGTTAATGTAGATTCTAACTTTGATTCATTAAGGCATTGAAGATCATTTGTTAATGCACGTACCTTTGAAAGTTGTACAACACGATCTGCATTTGGTGGTAATGAAAATAATTCTGGTACATCACTTTCCGGTAGTTCAGAAATTACTTTTACACAATCCACATGTTTTCCTGTTCCAGGAACTCGTACCATAGAGAAAAGATTACTTTGCCGCTTTGAAGAAGAAAGAACCTCTGGATTGAAAAAGTGATCTGCGTAGGCTTTAAGAATACGAAGGTCATATTCACTTTCCATACGGGCACCATAAATAGCATCTTGTAAAATACCACGAATAGCTCTCCAATCTATACCAGAATTTATTTGTTGTAAAACAATATCTGTAGCTGATTTAAGATCTGCAGAAGTAACTTCATACATCTTAGACCATCCTTGTGGAACATAGGAGCGACGTTCTTGTATAATGGCATGAAAAGCTGCAGTAATAAAAATAAGTTCGGTTTGTCGTAAACCTTTTTTTTCAAAAGTTCCCACTTCCCATTCTTTAAATGTATGTAGAAGATTCTGATGAACTCCAGGTGGGGCTTCAAATGTTATCTTTAAGCATTGAGACAACAAAGTAGATGGAAATTCATCATGTGCTTCACTTGTAAGAAATAGACGAAAATTAGGATCTGGTGTAAGCATATTAAATTCCTTTTGTAATATAGTTACCCAAGGAATTACAAGGTGAAGATTTTTTAAGAATAACCAATCACCTTTTTCTGCACAAACACGTAATAAACGAATAGCTTCTTCTGTTTGACCACCTCCCATAGCAATTTGATGAAATCGTTCTCGACCTACTTTATGATATGCAATCCCTTGAAGCTCTTGTGATGGATCTGCTCCTGTTGTGGTAATAAGTAAAACAGGTGTAGATGCTTCAGTGTGGTTAATAAAAGATGAAAGTGTATTATTATCTCCCCATGATTTAACGCCTAATAATTCACATGCCACTCGATTTACCGCAGCGATAAGACGATCTCCACGAAGAGTTTTTGTAATAAGAAGACGTTGAAAATGTGTTAATTTTTCAATAAAACTAGGGTACATAGTTTCTGGAGTAGTTGCTCGCATCCACTGTAACCAAACATCAGCTTCATGTAAGTTCATCTTTTTAACCAAATTATCAAATAATACAGCAAAGGAACGGAAAAGATCTTTACTATCCGGTAAAACCCATGTAGGGATATGAATTTCATTCTTTTTAGCCTCTGGTGCGATAGTTCTATCCAAAAAGAATTCCCATTCCGCAGAGGTACATTCCTTAGGATTTAGTGAACGAGCAAGATAAATACCAAAAACTGGACGATGTTCTTTTAGAAGTGATGTAGAAACGGATGAAACTACAAAACGTATAAAAGTCTTTTTTAATGCTTCAATTTTAGTTTCAGCATCTGTATGATCAGAGGTGTGTCGTTTTAAGGTATCATGAAATAATCCCATAAAGAAACTTAGGGAAAATTGATACATGTGTGATAAACCTTTAAGACTCTTTACAATAAAGAATGTTTCACTAGCCGTGGATGCAAATGGTCTATAAACATTACGTTTAATATCTATTTCTTCTTGTACTTGTTTAGATTTTTCAAGAGATTCACCAATTTCAGCAGCTTGTGTTTTAATTTCATTTAATGAATCAATAAGTGTTTTATTCTCTAATAGTGATCCTTTTGAATTTGCCAAATCACTTAATAGAGATTCTTCAAGAGCAGATAATTGTAATTTAAGTTTTTCCTCTTTTTTTAATACTTCTAATTTTGCCTTTTCAAGTTCCGGTTGTTCATGTTGAATAGTTGCCCCAAGAAACTGTCCCTCAAGACCACTTAAAGTTATAGAAAAATTTATCAACGTTAAATAACTAAGAACATCAGGAGGAATTCGTAAATCACTAGAACGAGTGATAAGATATAATTGAAAACCATCTGCATAGTCTACGGTACGACGGTCACCTATTTGAATAACACGTTTTGTACCTTCTGTGCGTAATTCTTTTCGGAATAAAGGATACATAAAAGGTTCTAAAACATCTACATCTGTTAAGATAAAACTCTTACCAAATCGAAGAGCTAACTCTAATGTTGAGACAAGACGTCCATCTGAAATACTAGATACTTCAACGGAAACTCCTCTACTTTTTAAATTATTTAAAAGCCAATTAAGAGCTTGACCAGAAGTATCTATAATCAATGGTGTTGAAACTTGTTCTTGTATTAATACAGCATTATCCATTGAAAGTTCATCACCTGGTAAACCTTCTGCTTTATAATGTAATTGCATACTCTCCGGACGCATAAAAGTAAAAAAATTAAAATCATCAAGTTGTTTTAAGCGTTCCTTCCATGCATTCATAGTTTGAGATCGAACATCTTCAGCTTCATTACCCAAATAAAGAATAAATGCTGCAGCAAGTAAACAACGTTTTGGTAACAAACGTTGATCATTACATATAGCTTTACTTTGTTCACTCCATCTATTATGTTCATTCGCAAGTTTTCCAAGAAGATCATGAGCACTATTATAAAGTTTTTCTGCTTGTTCTAAACGATCTTTTAACCTTTCTGCTTCTTTCGTCTTTTCAGCAAAATCTTTCTTCAATTTATCTACCTTATCCTCTACCTTTAAAAGTTTACTTTCATATTTTTTCTTCTTTTCACTACCGCTTTTCAGATTGGCTTCATAACCTCTAAGTTCTTCCCGCATAGGCGCAACCGTTTCGAGTACTTTACTGTACTCCACGACGGCTTTCAGCCATTCTGCCATGGGAGCTGCGGCTTTGGAGGCACGACCAATCACTTCACGTTTAAAAGAATTGGCATGTGCTTGTATAAACCGTTCTACTTTATTACGAACTCCCTCATTTACGTTATCAAGATCGAGATTTAATATCTGTCCTTTAATATCACCAGCAAGGATTTTTCGAATAGTTGCCCAATTAGTCTCAGCGTTCTGGCCTCCTTCTGTGAGAATGATAACTCCTTCCATCACATCCTGCACAGCCGCTGGTGGTTGTTTCATTGATTTTAGTTCAGAAAGATGTTCAGAACGAATAGAACGTACAGCTCCAAGGGCGGCATCCAATACGGGTTGAATTCCACTAAGTCGTTCCTCAATAACACGTTTACGCTCTTCAATAGCTTTTTGCTCCTTATCAAGTTCTTTTTGAATTTTTTGTATATTCTTTTTTTGATCACCTGCTTCTTCCATATTGGATTGAATTTGTTGTAATGCTTCATCTGCCTCACGTTGTTTTGTTTCCATTAAAGTTTTTTTATCCGCCACATCTGAGGCAATTTTATCTACATTTTCTTGAGCTTCATCTAGTTTAGATACACCACTTTGTAGACGAGCCAAACTTTCCACAATAGATTTACTCTTTTCATTAAAAATACGTTGATAAGTAAGACAAAGCATTTTAAAGTGTTGAGGTGAAAATTTATCTGCAAAACCACGATGAATATGTACAATTTCAGTTGTAAGACCAAATTCTTTTTTATCCTCTCTTGAATCTATAGCTTTATAAACATCACGTATCATCAAACGAGGTATTAACTTAAGACTATCTGTATACCATGTTCCCATCCAATAAACATTACATCGAGTGTAAAGAGCAGGATTTGATCGGCATTGTACATCATATTTTGGATTTGTAGGATCCATCACAATACATATATGTAACATTCGAGCCACACGATCTACAAAATAGGCGTAAGGCGTCATACCTTCTCCAGCAGCTTCTTCCTTTAATGGACCCAAAATAGCTTCTAATTCCTCATGTGTAAATAAACCAGGTACTTCACCAGATGATAAGAGAGAATTCACCGTTTCGAGAATAAGAGGATTATTACCAAAATGATGATCTTCTAGTAAAAATACAATATATTGTCCTTCTATTCCAGCCTTTGTCATTACAGACTTTAGTTCGGTATTAAATTGTTTCATCCCATATTCTCTTGTCATGGCTAATGTCATTACTTCCATACGCAAATTGTAGGCGACGAGGCGAACAATGGAGGCACTACAAACTCCAGATCGTCCAACAAGAAGTAAATTTCCACGTTCTTGTGATAAAACACGATCCACACGAGCAATCCAAGCACATACTTCAGGAATTAATTGAACATCTAATTCTGCAAATTCTCTAGAGTATGTAAGAACGAGATGTTCTGCTGATTTTTTAAGTTCATCCATACTAGTAGAAGTTAATTTCTTTATCCTTGATGAGGAAGTATCCATCCATGAAACATAATATACTGTTTCCTTCTCTGTAATACCAGATTTATGACCAACAAGAAATAATATATTATCATAAATAACTTTAGAACTCTTTGCACGTTCTTCTGGAGTAACAAGACGATCCACAAAAATACGTCGACCCTCATATCCAATAGCATCTGGTATATCTAAAGAATTATAGTTCAGTAAATTGAGTGCCCATGTAGTAACATCACGTGGATTAAAAATATAATGTGATGCCACATCTACAGTAGAACGAGTGGATATTGCTTCATAAACATTCGTCATAAAACGAGCAATATCCGCTGCACCTTTACCAGGAAGATTAAATTGTAATCGATGACTTTGAATCATAATATTAAAAAATTCTGTGTAAATGGTTTGCATAGATTCACGTGATGGATAAGACATGGCAAGTACAGAAACAATAGCTAAAAAACGTGGGGCTACAGGATAACGACCCATACTTCCTGGAGGATTCATACTACCAACAATTTGAACACGTTCTATTGTAATCCATTCAAGATCATCATCATAAAATCCATTATAAAGAATAAGTTGTTGAAGTAGAGAATGTAATTGTACAGTTCCATATTTATCTGGTTTTGGAAGGTTCATATCTTTAAGAAGTAAAACAAGACGTTCCGCTTCTTTTGGACGTAAAACACGTCCTTGATTTGTATTAAACATTTGACATGTTTGTTTGAGTTTTTGAATAATATGTATGGCTTCTGTTTGTGCAGAACAATTTACAATCGCCACACGTGTGTTACTAATTTGTTCAAATAAGTTTTTAAGTAACATTGTCTTTCCACAACCTTCTGGACCAACAAGAATAAAAGGTCTATATAAACCTGGATGAAGTGGTTTCGTCCATGCCTGCATATTTTCCATATTACGTTGACAATCCAAAGTAGCTATCATAGGATGACGGTAAAGATCTTCCACGTTAAGATCAAATGCTGGTTGAAATTCAAAAGTCTTATATCCACCATATTGGGCATCATAATAAATATCTAGTGGATTTTTAGAATCCGGTGGACGTTCTCCTGTCATGTAGTGAATATCCTTTGCATAATCACGGCGATGTTCCTCTGAAAGATAAGATCCAAGACCGTAAATAAGAGCAAGTGTAAACTGTGCTTTATTTGTACAATGCTGTAACTGGCTTAAACCAGAAGATACAAGTCCAGTTCGTGTAGTTTCCACTATAAGTTTACCCGTTTCTAAAAGACTATCTATAGCTTTATAGAAATAATCATCTATCCATTGACGAAGTTGTCCACGAGTTTCTTCAGGTTGTTCTAGTAACCAAGTAGCAACCATCATTTTTGGATCTACATCTTCTTCAGATAAATAAATAATACCCATACGAGATACAGTGGCTGGTGAGGCAAATTCGAGACTATGTGTTTCAAACAAGAAATTCACATTATCTCCAAATTGTATACGTACACCATTTGGCATTGTAAGTAATTTATTATCATCCAAAACAGAATTTAAGGATTCCACCCATTCAGGATCTACATCACCATCACAGACAATCCATGAATGTACATTATTTTCTTCTTTTACAACCTTACGTGCTGCTTCTGTGAGTACACCATCAAACCATTCACGGGTGTCATTATCCATATGACCAAGCAATTGTGTACGTGGCATAGCTTTAGGGTTCATTACATACAAAGGAACCGTCACACCAAGTCGTTGCATCGCTCTACGCAAAACACGAAGTAATGTACTTTTTCCACTTCCACCAGGACCAACAAGAACAACTCCCATACGTTGTTTTAATGCTTCATATAGTTGTAATACTTTTTGAATTTGTGATTCAACAAGTTGAAGTTTAAATTCTTTTATAGATTCTTCAATAGCAGGTCGAAGTTCTGTGTACTCTATCTCACCCACAGGAATACCAGGGAAAACATCTGTGATAAGATTATTAAATAATACTGCATCATCAAATGTTAATTTAGAGAGTGTATTGACACGTAAAGATTTAATTAATATTTCACTCTCTTGTTGAAGTATTTCTTCTGGAGTTGCTTTCACTTTTCCTCCAACCCGCTCTGTAAGATATTGATGAATTAATGTCCCTCCAACTCGCATAACAGCCTTCATAGCACGTAAACCCCAATCATAATGTTGTTGATAAGATAAAAGACCTTTGGCAAGTTTAAATATTTCTACTGTTTTCTTTGACAAAACAGTTGCATTTTCAAATCCTTCACTAAAAAGTATAGTTTCCATAATAAGTTCATTATCTGGAGCACTCATTGCCACAGAACGGAATAATTGTTTAAGATTATCTGGAAGTTTACTTCGTCCTCCATATCGTTTACCAGCAGGGTTAAGTGTTACAAAGATACCGGCATTATGACTCACATCAATATCTCGACCGAGTAAATGACAGCTTGAATCACCATTTTTAAGTGCTTCTTGAATAACTTGAATCATTTGGGATACCGCTGAAAGTTGATCAACTTTTAAACGGTTAAATTCATCAAAACATCCCCAAGCTCCACATTTTACAAGACCTGTAAAAATACGTCCCATAGATTTAAAATCAATTCCTTCATCACAGTTAAAAACTAATACTTGTCTTCCCATTGCATTACCAAGTGCTTTAACAGATTCTGTCTTTCCAGTACCTGCAGGTCCATATGGATTACCACCATAACCAAGTTGCATACCTTGAGTTAGTGTTAAATAACATCTATCAGTGAGTGGTGTATGAACAAGTTTTGGCGCATTTCCTTGATATTCATAACTGTATTGAAATTCTGCATCTACCATACGAAGTACACACTTATTATTACGTTCTAAATAATATCTTAGTTGTTTTCGCCAAAGCCAATCTGTATCACTTTCAACATTATTCTGAATTAGAGTATCGACAACTTCAATATTGTGAATAAGATCCATAATAAGAGATTTTAATTTTAGACCTACAACTAGATCATTATTACTACCTGCAAAAACTGTTAAATCACGAAGTTGAGCTTGTAAATTAGCTTTATGTTTTATTAAACCACCACTTTTAGCATCACGAATAGCTTCTTCTGTTTTTTTGGTAAAATCAATCATTCCTGCTGTACAAAGTATTTGTGTAGAATATTCACCAATATCTACCTTCTTGAGACAACGTATTAAGTGTGCTTCAAGGGTATCTTTCATTTCAATATCTAATTTAGATAACCAATCTTCTACTTCATCTGTAATACGAACTGGTTGTTCAAGAGGTACTACCTCACCTTCTAGTGAGTGAATCTGTAATATATGTTCTTTTTGTGAATCAAAACGAACACTGTGAATACCCATAAAAAGTTTCTTTAAATGTGATTGAATTACTACTGGATTACGACTTTGTGCTAGAATTTCCAATAAATCATCATCACTAATAAAGTAAAAACGTGGAAATATATCACGTTTAGCCTCTAAATACTGATTTAATGCCCGTTGACATCTTTCTAATTGTTCCAGTACATTTTGTAATACTTCCTTATACTCCTTATGTTCTGCGAGGGTGACAAGGCGATTGTCCTTTGCGATGGTGGACATCACTGAGAGATATTCCTTGTCTATGCGGGCGAAGCGTTCCTGTTCCTGCGGGAGAGCCCCGCGCCGCACAATGGGCTCGAGATAGACCCACTTGCGCTGAATTTGATTCATACTGCGCAGATACTCGTCAAGACAGGCGAGGCGTTCCTCCCACTTGTTGGCGTCGCTGGCGAAGATGGCGAAGTACGGCGACTCCCGCATGCTGAGCAGCAGCGCCTGGTTGTCGCTGAGCGCCGCGAGGAGTTCCTTCCACTCCGTGATGAGCACCACGCCGGGGCGGTCGGGGTGGGCGGCGAGCGTGAAGGCCGCGTTGGTCCCCCACGAGCGGACGTCGTCGAGGGCCTCGCGGATCTGCGCCTCGCCCTGCGCCCGGGCGTGAAGTTTCTTCAGATCCATTTCGCGTTTGAGAATGGTTTCGTAGCGGTCGAGAATATCACCAAACTTAAGGGTATCCTGCGTCGCATTGTGAATACCAAGAAGAGTAAAGAGTTCACTCCAGTGACCAGGGGTAAATCCATCACCACGGACAAATTTAAACAGTGGGGCACATCGACTCCAGGCATCTAATAAGGTTCGCACCTGTACGGTAATAGGATTTGTTGGTATCTCTTTTAGTTTTTCTGTCCATGTCTTTACAAAATCATCAAAACGATATAATTTTGCACGTAAAGCAATCCATAATTCTTTCTTTAAGGATTCTAATTCTTCTTGAAAAGTTCCTACCAAACTCCACATAAGGGCATAATCTTCAATATCACGTCTTACATCTTGTAATGGCTCTATATCAGGTTCATCCATATGAAAAAATTTACACTGTTGAACACATTCTTCTCCTTCATTTTCTAATTCTTTAAGTGCATTTTGGCGTTCTTTTACAAATTCCACAGCATTTGGAGAATCAGCCGTTTTTGGTTTAAGTTCATGCCATTGATTAATAAAACGTTCAACACTTTTATTCCAATTTTTCACTCGTTCTTCCACAGTTCCTCGTAAACTATTAATTTGGGCTTCTACCTCTTTATCAAAGGCATCAAATCGGTGTATAACTGTATCCCATTGAGTTTTGGTTTTTGAAAAATCTATACCAGTTTGATTTGTCATATTTTGTAGTAACATATTTTTATTATAAAAATGGAAAAATTCAACTTCCATCGCTGGACGTTGTTCCATAAGTTTTGCATGCTCAAGATTAGCTGTACCAATCTCTTCTAGTTTTGTTAATTTAGTGTCTAAACTTTTAGAAACTTCAGCAATATAGGCGTTGATTCGCTGTAAATGACCCTCAGCACTACGGTATAGTGTAATTTGTAAAGCTTCATATAATTTGTATAAGTGATCTTCAACCGTTCCTTTTATACCAGCAGTACAAAGCGTAATACATCCACACTTAATAAAGAGTTCTTCTGCATTAATTTCTTTTCCTTTTTGTTTTAAAAGTCTTACACTTTGTTCCCAATGTTGAACCTCTGTAAGAGCTTTTTCAACAATACTTTCTAATGTTGGGTTACCATTTTTTCCACATTGTCCAATAATAAGAAGTGGATTAAAACGTTTTAGTTCTTGTTGAACCTTTTTAAAGAGTTGAGCAGCATGTTGCATAACGGTAACTATACCACGTTCATTATGTGCAGTCATTTCTTTAAAAATATCACTATTACTACAACCATGAAAACGTTGTGGAAATGTTATAAACTCTTTGATTCGTTGATAATATTGACCACGAATAACTTCTAAAGAAGGTCGAAGTGCAGCCATACCAGTTTCTTGATCATAAATAATATCGGCTTTAATTTCACTTACAACTTCATGTAAACTTTCTAATCCTAATTGGTATTGATATTCCATTGCCTTGTAAATTTGCATATCCCAAAAGAGTTTCCATGCATCCATATTTTTAAATCCTGATGTCTCCATTTTTTCTCGAATAGTATGTATTTTTCCCATCCATCGATCTTTTGAACGTAGTAAATCAATACTAAAAAGTTCAATCACAATTAACTCAATTTCTTTGTGTAATTTATGTAAACGACGATTATCATCAGTTAAAGCTTGTGATGCTTTACGTAATTTTGTAATAAATCGTTCTGCATCTTCTGTATTTCGCCAAGTTAATTTTCGTTCTCCACTAGCTGTAACAATATTTTCAAAAGAAAGTGCCGGTTCAAGTAACATAGCACCTGTACAAGGAATAATATCATCTGTCATAGAATTATATGTACTGGCAACTTGTTTTAACGCTACACCATTTCGATAAAATCGAATTCCTTGATCTACCATCTTTTGAATATCTTTATTAATACGAAATCCTAAACTTTGAAATACTCGAACTTCTCGTATGAGTTGTACCAATCGTTCTGGATAATTTACTTCAACACGTCCATTTTCATCAATATCCATTAAAGGTGCATTAGCATCTAACATAAGCTTATAACTGCTATCTTCTACATCCATGGTCCAATGATTAAAAGTTTCCACTTCATAATCACCAATATCTTCCAAGAGAGTATCTGCTGTTTGAATAAACTCTCCTGCAGCCGGTAAATCTTGTAAAAGAGACTTACACATATGAACCATTTCTCCAACACGACCTCGCAGTTGACGAAGCCAAATCATATTATTCACTACACCTGGCATAAAACGACCAGTTTGACAGCGACGATCATCTTCTTCAAGAACCGTATCATCCTCTGTACTTTCCGCACGGTGTTCAAATTCCATGCGAATACTCTGCAGGCGTTCATTCAACTTTGCCAGAAGCGTATCTCGTTCACTCACTAGTTCCTTAGCGACAATGGGACGACGAATAAGTTGACGGAACTTTATCACTTCATTCACAATAGTCTGTGGCGCTAAATTGCCACGTTCACCAAAGAAGTCACGCAGAGCGGCGGCGCAGCGATGCTCTATTGGTTCCAAACGTCTGTAAAAAGCACTCAATCCAAGTAACCATTGTTTTTCTACCGCTGGAGTTATTTTAAAGATATCAATAGATTCTAAAGTCTCCCATAATGTCTCTTTGCGAAGAAACTGAAGTTCACCAATAGAACCTAAAAGTTCCACCATTTCATCTACGAGATCACGAATAGTAGTAATCATATAAAGTCGATCTCGTACAGTTTTTAATTGTACGTCCACAAATCCTCCTCCTCCTCCCCAAACGGCTCCCCAGTCAATAGTTGTTAGTTTATTACACATATTCATCCAGTCATCGCAGCAACTAAGTGCTATATCTGTGAAAATTTTACCACCAGTAAAGATACTATGGTCATTAAGTAACTTTTTGGCGAAGTATTCACGTAAACTTAAACCAACAGTTGTCATGAGAAATTCAGCCTGAGCACGAGCTTGTGTATCTTGCGCACTGTCATTCCAAAAATCATTTATAGAAAGTTGAACATCTTCAAGAAGATCAGAAACTTGATGAGGTTCAAGGGATTCAAGTTCATTCCAGGATTTAGGTAATACAGTACTGGCAAAAGAAGAAGTACACATAGACCCAAGTACAAGTTCTATAGTCTTCAAATACATTCGAAGCTTCATATCATCACCTTCACCGGCTAAAATAGAAAATATCACATAGCCAGCAATAACAACATCAAGTCGTGGAGCTCCCTTTACTGTCAAACATTTGGGAAAATCTACTAATGCATAAGATTGCAATTCCGATGACTTAACAAGGTGACGAAAATATGTGGCTTCCGCTGCAGCAGTAATAGCAGGACTTCCTTCAGGTAGTTCTTCAAATTTAAAATTATTCACATGTACAGCTTCATTGAAACGAATACAATTCAGTTCTCCTTTTGCATCAATGGTTACTTCACCAGCAGCGACTTTCGTTGTACCTTGCTCAGAACCACATGCTGTTCGTATGAAATGTTTAAAAACTGTAGTTGCAATTTCTGAAAGTTTAGATTTGCTCGCAGTGAAAGTAATTTCAACTGTCTGATCGCGTTGAATAGTTTCATTAACTGCGAGTCCGAGACGCTTATTTAGTGTTTGTTCAGCGATATCGACAAATTTCTCACCAATGGGGGACTTTTGGCGACCCATTGTTACAGCAGGACCTTGTTGTTTTGTTGAATTATCCGCAGATAAAACACTCACTCACTCACAGAAAATAATTAGCAGAATTTGTTTTTTTTTTTTTTTTCAGTTCTTCTTCGTTCTATAGAAATGTTTCACTACTCTTGTTGTTATTGTTTTTGTTGTTTTTCTTTTTATTTTATTTTTTTTTTTCTTTTATTGCTCTCTCTCTTCTTTTTTTTTTTTCCTTTTCCTTCCTTGTATTTGGTTTTGCTCTGTCCTATTCTCTGAATGTTGACTTTTGTACGGAGGAAGAAGAAGAGAGAAGAGAAAAGAGAAAAAAAAAAAAAAATAGTCATTTATCCCAGTCCAGTTACTAGAAGGAAATGGAGAGGAAAACATATGCAGAGAAAGTTAAGACGTTATATTCCTTTTTCTTTTATATTGAAGTACCCCCTCCCAAAAGAAAAAGAAAAAATGAATAAATATGGAATAATAAAAAAAAAAAAAAGGCAAACATAAAATCAGAGACCCACCACCTCTGCAGTGGTATTTATAAAGCAATATATAAAGAAAATAATAATAATAATAATAATAATAATAATAATAATAAAACTAAAGGAATGCAAATTCTTGGTTCACTGAGACATATATACACATACAGAGAGAGAGAGAGAGAGAGAGACCATCTGTTACACTTTTTTTTTTCTTCTTCTTCTTCTTTTCTCCACAGAGAAGTATATATATATACCTTTATTCATCTTCTTTTTATTTCTGTCTTATTTGTAATAATCATTGTTACAAAACTTAGTTCATCAACATTAACTGTGTGACCGCCCCAAGCACGATGGCTGTGGAATGAGCCATGCTAATGTATTTACACTTCACAACATGCAAAAGTCCATCCGAGGAGTGTAGAAGCCAAAAAAGAAGCGGAATGCCAACAAGTTCACGTACAAGTGTATGTACAAATGCAGGTGACTCCTGCTGTCGCATCAACATTGTGGCAGCATCCATTCCAAACAACGTCTCTCCAATTTGGGCAAACCCAACAGCGTACACCACACGAATACCATCAGACAACTCCAATCGCACTAAATAGCGCTCCACTCTCTCAGACTCACCACACACCGCACACCGCACATCTCCACTAGAGACTTGCCGAGTGCAACCACGACACGCCGAATACGTGATTGGAAGTATCACACGTTGTACTTTAGCCAAAACAGGCAATGTATCTGATGCCTCTTCCAGTGCCAGCACCACCTGAACAGAGTCTCTCTCTGCTGAATGACTGCAAGTTTCTGTCTCTTCTTGTTTCTTTACTTCTTGACATAATTCCAATCTCTTCGGTCCAACTTCCTTCTGCATCTTAAAGGCGATACTCATAGATCTACTAGAGAGTGATATTCGTTGCATAAAACCAGAAACAACAAATTCACAAAAACACCAACGTTCACCAACCGCAGGTTTCACACTTCGTGAAATATCCTCCCAAAGAGTAATTTCAATAACACATGATGAAGAAGACGGTGTGGATGAATCACACAACATAATTCCAGAACGTTCCACTTGTCCTCGTTTCGTATGCACAAGTGTACCTGGAGACACTTTTATCACAAAACCCTCCACTGAAACCACATCACCAACATTTCCATGTTTCACAACATCTTGTACTGTTCTTGTACCAAACATTTGAAAAGGATATTTTGGAATCACATCTTCCATCTCTATATTATTTACTACAGAAGAAAAACGTTCATCAAATTGTAAACGCAGCATTTTCTTTTCATTATCTCCAAAAAATAAACTTCCACCTACTGCATGTACACAATTTTCTAATGATAAAGTCTCATATAATGCAGAACTACCAATAAAAGACATCAATATTGAGTCACCATTCTTATCTACTCCTACAGAATTAAATATAAAACGATCTATTAAATTACCTGATGCAAGAGATCGATTTTTACCTTTCCATATTATTCTAACCACAATAGCATAATCTCTTAAACTTTCTCCTCTTACTTCAAGAATTTCACGCAAGGACAAAGTAGTATAATCTCTTGTTGTTTGTAAAGTCTCCATTTTAAGAACGTTTCGTTGTTTTGTAAGAGCTGCACTTGATAATTCAAACAGAGAAGGATCGAAAACAGGGTTACCCAAGAGTGAAAGTACGGTATCAGAATAACTTATAGAAATCGGAACTAAAACATTTAAACCATTTTTTGCTGAAATGACAGTGTATGCCTTTAGTGTAATACAAGAACCTACTTCAATTTGGAAGGTATGGATTAACTCTTCCATTTCGCTCCCAGGAGGTGCAATAAGCCAAATTAATGAGGCAGAATCGGATAAGGCGACATAAAATCGTGAAATTACAGAAGGTTGCGTAATAACTTTTGGATAACGTTGAATATCCACCACCTGGAGAGTGGGAGAAGGCCAGAGCGAGGACCAACTCTCTTCTCCACCATTTGGAATTGATCCCATCAGCGCACTCGCACAAAACCCTTGTGTTAATGAATCCATACTTTTATTTCCTTTTCTTTTTTTTTTTCAGTATCTGTCAATGTTTTTTTTTTTATTTTCTTTTTTTATTTCTCTGTGAATGTATGTACTTGCGTTTCTTCACACCACCCTCAGCACTTTCCCTTCTTCTTCTTCCTCTGCGTGGAGAATATTACAATGAAAGAAAGTGAACTCATATTTCAGAGAAAAAAGAAGGAGAAACAAAAAAAAAAAAGATGATAAAAAAAAAAAAGAAAACAACGCAAAGAAGAAATACAACCCCATATATATAGGAAGAAAAAAAAAAGTCTCTCTCCCCGGCAACTACATCAAGAAGAAGGAGAACAAAGAAGAAGAAAGAAAACGGTCAGATTATGAATAATTTCTCTTTCACATAATTGTATAACTCTGATCGTACAAGCGCATATATATATATATATATATATACCTTTTGTTATCACCATGAGTGATCTATGGATCTCGTATCATTCATTGACTTAATGGTTAACGAATTCTCAGAAAAAAGACCACGTGCAACATCTGATGTTGTGTCTTCTAAGGGTTTCCCTCCTTGATTTACTTTTCTAGTCGCTGGATTTATGGTATCTGAAACTGTCTGTCCTTGGTACAAGTCAGGTCGGTAAAGCGAGGGTTTGGGTAACACAATCTTACTGAGGAGTTCCGTCAAGAGCGGTGACACTTCACGTCTGGGAAGATCCTTGTGTTGTAAAGAAGCGTTGTCAATATAATTAGAACTAGGAGTGGGAGGAGATACAACTATTTCTGTTGGCACCGCAACTTTCACCATGGGAGTTGGAGCTAAGGCTACTGTTTCCTCCTTATAGAGGGAATACGGCGGTTGGGTCGGTTGCCGCGGTTGGGGAGAATTAACAGGGGAGGATGAAACCATAGGTTGCGTTGCAGACCTTCGTCCACTGTGATAGAAAAAAGATGATTCACTCCGCTGTGGCTGTAAATCCCCATTTTGTCCACTTATTATTCCATCTCTCATGTTTTGTTTTTGTTGTCGTTTTTTATGATGTTGTAATATCGCTTTTTGGTAATCTTCTTTTAGTTCTAATACTGACGGAGGAGAAAGACTACCTGGATGACCCTCATGATCATTCCGGTTAGACTTATGCAGATATGGGGCCTGTGTATTCTCACCATTAAGACTTGAAGCAATAGAATCTGTGTGTCTTCTTCTAAGCTCCGCTGATCGCGTCGTTGCAACAGAAGATGCTCTTAATTCTGAATTCTTACGATTTATAATGCTGACACTTCGTAACGGTTTTTTGTGCCAGGAAGATGAAGTACGAGATGAATCATCACATAATCGGGCAGTCAATGCAAGTGCATCTTTATACCCTTGAAGTGCTCCCGTAGGAGTTCTTTGCGGAATTTTTGAAGATGGTAAAGGACGATGAATATATTCTTTAACAACACTTCGTGCCTCATGGTATATAACACCGCCTTTTTTCTTTTGTTTTCGCTTCCAATTAGGTTCATTTGAGTACCAAGGTGGATTTTTAGCATTCTGTATACCATGAGTCACTTCATCCAGTTCTCTTCGGTATTCCTGCAGTGATATTGTCTTTTTACAAGGATGTGTTTGATCACCACATTCTTGCCTGCTATGTGTAATCGAATGCGATGATTCAGACTGAACGGCAACTTCTCGTTTTCGCTCCGCCTTCTCAGCAGCAGCAAGCAGGCGCCGTTGTCGTTCTTCACGCATCCGAAGTTGCCACAAAACTAATTCGCGTTGAATTTTAGCATCTTCCCCATCTTCTAATTTCTCTTTATTCGGTTTGATAAACTCATATGGCATATGATGTTATCCCCCTTTCTTTTCCGTCTAATGGCAGATTATTACACACTCGCAATCCACCTCTTTTTATTGTCTCTCTTTTATGGCACGCAGAAGTAAAAAAAGAAAAGAACAAAAAAAACGACCAAAATAGTCACAAAAAGTCAAACAATTCAGTATAACTTGGCTAAAAGAAAAAAAAAAAAATTTACTTCTTTGTAAAGCACAAATATTTGACGAGTGCAGAAATTAAGAAAGAAGGAAAAAATAGAAACACACACTAAGTGAGAGAAAGAAAGAAAAAAGAAAGAGAAAAAAAAAGAAAAAAAAAAAAAAAAAAAAACGCATATGAATACTCTTTTCTTCTTTTTCTTCAACCAGACCTTGTTTTTTTTACCTTTCTCTTTTCCTTTTTTTCGCTATTGGTGGTAATAGTTTCCTTCTAGATATCCAACACTTCTCACACCGACTATTCACGACATGCTTCAATTTAATTTTTATTCTTTTCTTCTTCATCTTCCTTCCTTCTTTCTTCCTCTTCTCTCTCTCTCTTTCTGAGTTTCTCTACTTTCTTCCTTTCTTATTCCTTTATTTTTCTCCTCCTTGTCATCGTTTCATTTTCTGGTTCGTTTCCCAAATTTGTTGATTTTTTTTTCTCATGTTTTTATTTTTGATTCTATTTTTTTTTTTTTTTTTGCTTCTTTTCTTGTTTGAATTTTCTGGAATTACCTTCTCTCTTTCTGCTATTGTATCTACCGCCAGAGGAGATTGAGTCCCTTCCTTCTGACAAAGTAGCGTGCCACCAGGGAGAGGACACCAAAACTGCATGTGAGTGTAATCAGTAGACTCTTGTTAAAGTCGCTATTAAGAAGATCGAACGCTTTACCAGAGGATGCCCGCACATAGAAAAGGTCCATACCTGACACCAGTACGTGACACGAGCTCTCTAGACTTGTTGGTGCTGTGGCTATACGTGTTGGACGGGCTATTCGGTATTTGTGAGTTAGGAGCATAGTGCTGTCGATAAAAACATGCGTTAACGGTGGCTGTTGTTCCGCATTATTATTATTATTATTATTGTTATTATTTGCGTCTGGGTTCGTGAGGAGACGTCGTAGCTCTATGGCTGCGACCCTCCCGGACTCAAATGCGAGCACGACGGCCTTTCGGGCGATGGCGCCGTACGACGTGGTGACGCCGATGGCCGCGAGATCACCGCCGTGGACGCCGTAAACGCCGCGGACGGCCACCGCGACGGCGGGCGGTCGAGCGGCGCGGGCGCTGAAGGCGCGGCGGGCGGCGGGCACAAAAGACGCGGCGACGAGCGGCAGCGTGGCACCCGCATCGCGGCGGAGCGGCGGGCCGGCGGCGGCCTCAAACAACTCCCAAACCCCCACGGAGTGCCGCACCACCGCGGCGTCGAGGAAATAATACACCACCGCGTGCTCCACCACCGCCAGCGACACCCGCCCCGCCACGTTGCGGTGCCGCACCGTCGCCAGAACGCTGCCCGTCACGGTGTCAATCGCCGTTACCACAAGTGTACTTAATTCATCCTCCGTGGGCTCGTAGTGCGCCACCACGAGAACGTGGCGGGTAGGGTACTTGCGGCGAACTTCATCCGTCTTACTGCTCAAATTGGGGAAAACACGCAAATGGTTCACAACAGACGTCCGAAGTGCATCCTCACCACTGGCGTAAGCAATAATAGGGAATGGCATACGTACCGTCCACAGGGGAATAGCATCTGAAGAAGAAGAAACCAAATATCCCTCTATAAGACCATCAGTAGCATTTAAGGAGTAAACATATAGTTCAGGAAATGGAACAGTTCCATTAACTTTTAGGGAGTTTGTTACATCAAATGTTGGTGTAACAACCAATACATCTTCATGTTTTTTCGATTCCAAAACAGCTCCAGTAGCAGTATTAATAGAAATAGTTACTTGTGTATTACCAAAGGAAACCACAACTGCGACGACATTTGAACTTGAGAGAAAAAGTTCTTCAATCTTTACATCCTTCATTGAAGGAGCATTCGTCATTCTCAAAATAATCTCTGATACATCAGCTAATACACGCAAATTTTGTCCTTTGTCTGCAACAGGAATAGCATATAAAACACCATATTCAGATATTGCTAATGCCAATTTTGTAAAAGAAAAATGATCATCACGTATTGGATTATCAGCAATCACTGTATGGGCAATTTCTGCAAGTCCCTCCATGCGTTCCCACACCGCACCGCTGCGCTCCGATACCGCAAGAAGATGACCATTACAAGAACGAATAATCGCCCATGCACCGTATTGAGCATCTGAGACTGCGAGAAGCACCGTCGGGGCATTAACTGCTGTACGTCCACTGTTTTCTGAAATTGTTACTTTAGAATGAGGAAAAGAAACTGTAAAATTGCGCACTCCTGCTTGAGTCATAACATAACCTTCAAATGCTCCAGCAGGATTAACAAGTATAGCTGCGCCACAGTTACTACATTCAATACCTTCCGTCTTTCCAGCATCTTGTATCGTTGTTATTTTCGTCTTAGAAAGTACAACTGCTTCAGCAGATTTTGATACCATT
The DNA here is from genome assembly GCF_002087225.1 of Trypanosoma theileri. Classification (NCBI taxonomy): domain Eukaryota; phylum Euglenozoa; class Kinetoplastea; order Trypanosomatida; family Trypanosomatidae; genus Trypanosoma; species Trypanosoma theileri. The sequence goes on along the minus strand of NW_021639843.1, from coordinate 1,530,962 downwards.
ATACTGTTTCCACCCTCTGCAGTTATTATCTCCTTTTCTCCTTCAAGCGAGTAGCGTTCAGAACCTGAAGAGTGTAAAACCCATAAATAATTACCACCAAGGCGGATGTTGTGGGTATCACTTGGAATAGGAAATTCTTTACTTGCTTTAATCTCTTCATCATCTGTTGTCGCCTCAATGCTGTACAGGTAGGCAGTTGATGAACCCATTGCAGCAAACTTCATATCATCTCCAATAAAGGTGCAGGTCATAACTTTAGTTCCCTTTGGCAACAAAAGTTTATAAGTGGCTTCAATAGTTCCAGTTGCAGTATCAAGAAGTTGTACTGTTCCAGAAGGAGAAGAAACCACTACTCCACGCTTACTTGCTGCGATACAAGCTTGAGATTCAGAAAAAAGGGTTCGCCATTGCAGTTCCCCATCACGGAGTGCAACTGCGGCAACAGCTCCTTGTGAGGATGTGAAATACACTTGATTCATCTTTAGTCCGGGATGGTGAACAGCGTGTTCCACATGACCGACGAAACGCAGAATCCAGTCCCGAAGTCCCTGCTCATCCTCGTGGATGGCCACGGATGGAAGAACGGCACAACAAAGAAGGCATACGAGTAATATCAGTAGATTAGGAAAGTTCTTCATATGCAAACTCCTATTTTATTTGCAGCAAGCAGTTATGATATCACTGGCTGTAACTGTAAGTAATTCTTAAATTAATAATAATAATAATAATAATAATAATAATAATAATAATAATAATAATAAGAAACCAAAAGAAGAAAAATTAATAGAAATACATTAAATAAAGAAAAAAATAAAATAAAAAAAAAAGTTATACAAACAATAAGAGTACAAACAAAAAAAAGAGAGAGAAATTAAAATATGAAAAAAAAAAAAAACCATACCTGCTGCACATATGTATACTGCCTCCTCCTTCATTTCAAAGAAATGCACAAGGTAAAACAAGAGGGAACAATATCCCAGGTTGGAAAGGCTTCTCACAACAAACATACAAACACACACACACACAAACACAAACAAACAAAGATTGTCATTTTCACTCATCAACTATCGCTTACTCGTTTCCTAACTCACTGTTGTTGTTTTTTTTCCTTTATTATTATTATTATTATTATTATTCCTCCATCTCCACTTCACCAAGCAAGTCCATCGATTCTAAAAGGGTACGAACGACATAAGGACCCTGAGCGTACAAACCAGAAAGATCCCCACCTTGTGTGCCTTCAAGTTTTACAAATTTTGCTTTAGGGAAATGTTTCATAAACTTATTGTTAACCTCTTCTGGGAATGGTTCATCAGAACAATAAAATACTGTCACTTGTTTTGTGAACATGACACTTTCATCAATATCCATTGTCCATTTTAGTGGACTACGATAATTTAAAACCTCATTGCTAAAACGAAAATCAATTGTTCCATCCAGTTGATCCACGTTAGAAAAGATAAGAGCTCTCTCAACCGTATTTGGCACCCTTTTCAGAAGAAACTGATTGAGCTCATTGAGGGTTTTAATCTCTTTAGGTACACTACCAATTATAGAAGGAAGAGAGTAGTGTGAAGGGTCACATGTCATCAACTGTGAAGGGCTATTCACATAAAGCGTGAGAGAATCAAAGCCAGAGTGAGGGGAATGAAGCGCAGCCTGGCATGCAACAAGAGCACCAAAGCCCATACCAACCAATTTCGCATCTGTTCGTAATATTTGCTTCTGATGTAACGCAATATCAGCAGCACACGCTAATGTAAACTTTGTTTCATCTGCAGGACATGGCAGAGTTTTAGAGAAGTTGTGTCCTCGTAGATCTACTGCATAGAGTTCCAGTGGAACTTTAGGTGTTAATTGTGAGAGAGGAAGTCTACCGAGACTCTCGTGCAATAATTGTTGCCAGGAAGCTGATGATGATAAAAAATCGTGAACTAGAATAGCCTTACTGGGTGAACGAGAGTCCAAATGCCAGCGAAAGCTTGAGAGTGCATAATTGAGTGACGCTGGCGTCTCAGATATGGGCAGCGCACTCAACGCAGGACTGCTTGTAAAGACACGGCGAACAAAGTTCATTTAACCTTTTATTTCTTTATTTTATTTCTGTTGTTCTTGTTTTCAACTACTCTTCACTACAAGCTATAGTTACAATAAACAAAAGAAAAACGATACAAATTCAAATGAAAAGAAAATGAAAAAAAAAAAAAAAGAGTTTTATTTTTATTTTTTTGCTTCTCCAACAATCATATGTGTTTTTTTTCCTTTTTTTTTTCCTTTTTATCAGAAGAATTATGTCCATTAATCAACTTTTTGACGTTCCCCCACAGTATCCCCGTTGATGTATTTCGCTTCTGTTGTATTACTCCGCACATTTCATTTCCAGCACCAATTACTTACTTACTCTTTCAGAGGGTTCTACACGATATTTGATGCCCCCACGAATGTAAAAGAAAAAAAAAAAAAACAAATAATAAAACTTAAGCAAAAAAAAAAAATGTACGATAACGTCACGCCTTGCAGCAAAAAAAAAAAAAAAACTATTTTCTTCTTTTTTTTTTATATTTTCTTTTCTTGTTTCAATACCAACTTTATTTTCCTACTTTCTCTCATATAATTGTTTTCAAACCGTTCTTGTTCTTTCTCAGATGTAATAGAGAGAGAGAGAGAGAGAGAGAGAAAGAGAGAGGATATCAGGCGCTAAATAAGAAATAGTCACCACCATTAGACACAATCGTTACATCCTTCACTGAATATACTTTCACTTGGCCTTATGTAAACTAAGAACTATGATAACACTATTTTTTTTTTTTTTTATCACAATAGACTACGGTTTCCCACTGCTGTTACCATTGTTGATTAGGATGATGCTGGTCAACATCATTGATCATAATGTCTCTGATAAAGGTGATTTAAAGTAACTTTTCCCATTTTTTTCTCAAGAAAAAGAAGGATGAGTCGATAATGTATTATCCTCCTCTACTTCAGCAATTGAGCCTTGTACATCATCATCTAATGGAGTAAAATCAAACTGAAGGGTTAATAAAGAATCTGCTCTTGAAAGACGTTCTTTCCATTCAGTATCACTCATAAGCATGACTGAAACCTCTCCAAATTTACGCGCCACATCTAGTAATAGCTCCTTCATAAAGGGACGATAAAAATTGTTGTACTCACGAACAAGACGTGATGAACTCTTTGAAAGAGTTTCTTTCAATTGTTCAAGTCGTTGTGTTTGCTCAGCTGTACACTTTTTATCAGTTGCTTTTGTTAAGGATTGTAACCGACCTCCTATTTCTTTTATGTGATCAATAGCTTGTAAACATCGCTTTGCGTACATAGACAAAAACCATAATTTATCTTCAATACCCTTTAGTGTGGAAGTCTCTGGGAGACGACTCAAATACATACAGTAGGATTCAATTTGAGCAGTAAGTTCCTGAAATGCAAATACTGCCGGATCACTTACTCCTGAGGATGGATAATTCAGTTCATCTAATGGAACTTGTGAAATGACTCTATTTTCTCCATTCCATTCCACAGTGGCATATTTATCATCCATAGCCCGCACTACTCCCTCCAATCCCTTCTGCTTTGCATGCTGCACAAGGTGTCCAATGTAACACGCTGTCCACGGCAAAGGAGAACCCTGTGTGGGTTTGCAGAGCGCATCCACATCAGACCAATTTCGTAACTCACCTGTACAGTCTTTTACCATGTGTGCAACTTGAACATAGCAATCATTTAATAATACTGAAAAGTCATTTTGCTGAGCAAACAGTACACCAAGAGGGGATGAATTAAGACAAGGAGGTTCTCCTGTATCACCAATGGATTTTATTTTTGAGAAAAAATCAAAACTTTTCGTCTTAAATGAGGAAAATAAAGAAGTTTTATTTTTTACTCGACGTTCCTCTCGAAATGCATACCAACCTCGTTCATCTAATGTTACAAATGCTTTTAAAATAGAGGATTCATGAATTTCATGAATTTTTGATACAGCATTTAAAGTCAATTGTAGAAGTCGTATACGTTTTCCCACCAGAGGGTGATCCTTATGCGTTACATCCTCATCCTTTGTGTTGTTGAATAAACCTGTAAATTTATCTAATGTCCCATCTGTCTCTTTAGGAGGAATAGGTGGAAAAAGAATTCCAGGAAACTCTAGCTCCATCTCTGCTGCAAGCCACTCAAAATCAGAGTAGCGATGCCATGTGCAAAAATCCACATAATCTGTTGATTTAATAAAATTATCTGAATGACTTTCATAAGGAAACAGTGGGGGATTTTGGTAGCTTTTTAAGTAACTTCGTGTTAACACCTTGTACGACCAGTACGAAAGATGTTGCAGCTTACCATTTTCTGTATACATTCGTTCAGCATCAGCAACAAGAAACTCCATTTTTCGTGTATTATCTTCTTTTCTTTTCTTTTCTTTTCCTTCTTTTTATTGTTATTGTTTCGTAAATTTTTGTTCTTGTCACCTTTTAATGAACACACTACTGTCGTCTCGAACAAGATATAGAAAAAGGACAGTCCCTCTTTTAACGATCAAGAGCAACTAACTACCTACTACTCACTACTTACTACTAGTACTACTAACAAACCTTAAAAGAGTACAATTCCTCTTATTTTGGTAAAATAAGTACAAATTCCTGCATGTACAAAATTTTTTATAACCCCATCAGAGAGAAGAAACACAATAAAAGAAAAAGGGTAACCAATGTAAATTTCAAGAAACAAATATAACACTTATTCACATATATATTTACACACACACACACACAAGGAAAGAAAAAAAAAAAAAAGAGAATCAAAGTGTACATAGCATTTTATTCAGTTGATTCTTTCCGATCCTTTTTTTTTTCCTCTGTAAATTCACAAAGGATACGAGGAATATATATATATATATATTTCCTTTTTTTTTTTTCTTTACATCTTCCAAGAACAATAATAATAATATCACAGCTGACCAGACAAAGGAATAAAAGATAGAAAAATATGGCTCAACATCAGCAGAAGAAGCCACAACATCATCATTATCAATAACAGTTGACAAAACTTCAAACAGATGAAAGAAAAACAAATGACTTACTTTTGTTTACCAGATATAGGTACACCATAAAAGATAAAAGATGGGGTTATATCAGTAGAAACACTAGTAATAATCTCCCCTGCAGCAGCACGAACAGCTTCGTACACACCTTTTCCACCATTAGTAACAACAGGTAAACATCGTTTGCTTAAGGCGTCACATTCCTCTGGAGACAAAGGAAAAGCATTGCCACATAAATATTGAACACCTCGTGCAAGAAAAAGAAGTGAAAAAATAGATTGTTTTTCATGTAAAAGGTTCAGTGTCGTTTTGCTTGTTTGTTGTTTTTGTCTACGACGTAACGATCTTTCATTAGTTCCTTCAGTGTAGAATACAACCTGCAAGTGATCTAGTGAAAGTTCGGCAAGTGATTGTGGGGTTACAATATCTGTGAAAGCCCCACATGTGTTTACGAGTACAGAGCTGTGATTATTTGATGCAAGAGAGCGTTGCATGTACGCCAATGATGGTTTACACAACGTACCATTACTCTCTTTTGTAGCTGTAATGATTTCATTTGATGTGGACTTGTGTCGATTTTCTGGACCTACAAGTGTCTGCAGTGCTCCCTCATGTTCGGCGAAGGGGTCTATGAGTAGAAGCGTTGAGCCTGACTGCGTCTTGCCGCTGCGTGCTGCAAACTTCTGGCGTACGTTCAGCACCGACAACTCGCGCTGCACGGAGGCGAAGCCGATGATGGGTGAGAGCATCTCGAGTGGGAGGGCGTGCAGGAGCGGGTCGAGGCAGAGAAAGAGATGGCAGCCGGGCGCGAGGGAGGCGAGGGCGGGGCGGAAGTCCTCCCACAGCGGGGCCGTCAGGACCTCCAGCCGCCGCAGGAGGGGCGCCGTCGGTGGGCTGGCCGCCCGAACGCCGGCGGCGAAGGAGCCATCGGAGGGGGGTGGGGCGGAGGAGGCGGAGGGGCGGCGGACCAACACCCCCCGCTGGAGTTCCTCCGCCCGCTTAAAGGCATCGCCGCAGCCGAGAAGGGCATTCACATCCAACTGCACACGGCGACTGTCCACCATACCGTCCGGGCGGCGAAGTGCCACCAGGAAGTACGGCGTACAACCCTCACGCACAACAGAAAAGGTACAATAGTCAGGAGGAAGAGGATCCGGGTTGTTTGGCTCTCGTGGCCAATGACCTACAAGATCACACCGTCGGTACATACTTGAGGCGGTCATTAATTCAGTTCGTATTTTATCAAAGGCAGTGGTATTTAAAAGAAAAGGTGTGTTCCTCTTCATTTTTTCCACTAAACGAATAAAATTACTCTCTGGTGAGCTACTAAGAAGAGCGCCATGAACATTAACAATGAAACTATACATCTCAGCAGCTTGTGCAAATTCAATAGCAGTACCAGCTGCATATGGCATATCTGAAAGTATAAGCGAATGAGCTAGACAAATATAGCATTTTGCTAATTCCTTATAATCTAATAAATGAGATGCATAGGTAATACCTTGTTTTATTGCAGGTATAAGATTACTACTCTCATTTATCCATAAGTTAATTGGTTGTGGAACTGTTTCTGTTGTTTCAACAGGAATAATTTTCTTACCTTTTCGTCTCTCTGTTTGTAGTACTTTACGACTATATTTACGACCAAGAGCTCGTTCTGCAACAACAATAGGAACGGTCCATTTTTTTGTCAAAATATTATTATAATGTGATCCTAATTCTACTGTTTCTCCATCATTTATCGTAGAAGAATCTTCCTTTTTACTAAATGCCTTTAATCTTCGTTGAAATTCTGCGAGAGAAACACGTATAAAAGCTTCCATTTGAATAGGTGAACATCCTTCACCACTATTTGTAACACGCCAAAGCATAGCCTCAGCATCTACTCCAGATGCACCTTCCATATATGCTACTGGAATACCAAAATGGTTTAACGCACATTCTAACTCCTTCTCTGGATCGTATTCATTCTTTGCAGTCCCAGATATATTATCTTCTTCTTCTTCTTGTACACTCTTTTTTATATATTCATATTGTTTGGGATCTCGCATATATTGCAGTACAGAAGATTCCAATTCTTTAGGTCCACCTGTTGGTATACCAAGCTGTTCCATAGTCAGTTGGTGGTATCGTAGTAAAATAAAATCTTTTAATAATTCTCGTTCCAAACAATTACGAGCTCTCATAACTAATACTTCATCAAATCCAATGGCAAGACCAGGTTGTGCCGCAATACTTTGTGTATATGAAGAGACAGGTATCATCGCTTCCATTTCCTGACGAACAAGTTCTGTTACCTCAAGAAGTTCACAATACTCTTCATATAACATAGTTAATATTTCTTTACCCTTATCAATATCCACAACTAGAAGAGTTTCATCCACACATGGTCGTAAATTCTGTCTAACACGAAGAGCTATAGATCGACTTTTCCAATCACCAAATTCACGTAATTGATCGCACACTTCTGAAAGAAACGTTTTGGTAGTATATTCGCTTTTCCCTGGCCAACAGAAACGATGAAAAGGAAGGTCAAATAAAGAGACAAGAAGTTGAGCACTTTCTCGTAAAACTCTTCTTTGACAATCTCTTAATATATCTTTTACTACATCTTTAGCTACACAATCTGTATTAATTTCATTTGCACGAAGTGAAAGACTTATTGGAATTTGTTTAACCAAATTAATAGCTTCTTCCAATTTTTGACAACTTACTAAAGCTTCAAAATGTATTAACCTTAGTTCTGTCCAAAGTTGAAAGGTAAGTTTACTATAATTTTCCTCTAGTAAACTTAATTGTTCAGCCGCATATGCTCCTTCACCGCGAAGAATACTTGCCCGCGCCTCCAGTAAATGACAACGAATTATAGTATCATTGCTACACACTCGCATTGCACATTGTAAAACTTTTCTATTCCATTCCAATGACTCTTGTATACGTCCAAGTGAAAAAAGTTCTTCCGCTTCCACTAAAACAGAATGGTATATAGTTCCTTTACAGCTAGTAAATGAAAAAAAACCATCTGAAAAGTCTGAAAAAGGTAAAGGAGGTTCTACTGTTAATAATATCTCTTGTATACTAGACCAATATTCAGCCTTAGGTTCATCCACGTGATACATATTACTCATTCTCCCTAATCCACAACGAGAAGCTGCCATAAATGATTTGTAATAAACAGCGCGGATTATAGCCAACGCACGTGGATCAGAATTTCCATATCTCCAAGATACAGAAAATTCAATCCAAGAAAAAATGATAAATGCATATTGTTCCATATTTTCTCGCATAAAAAATTCACAAACCTCCATAAGCATTCCCCAAAGTTTTACTGTATTATAAGTGGCATCATCAGGACAAGAAGATCGTATTACATCTACCCAATGAGGATCAACTCGAAATCCTTGCCAACCATAAAATTCTTCAGGAAGTTCTAATGGTTTATTCTTTGTTTCATGTTCTAAATTCTCATCATGAACTCGTACACGAATAGAAACAATTTGCCAAAGACAAAATATATAATAAATAATAGTAGACGTACAAGAAATTTTACTATCGGTAAAAGAACCATCATTACTTGACTCTTCTGGTGCAATTACGAAAAGGAAATACAAAATACGAATCGCCGTCATAGCATCACGAAGAGATGGAGGTTCATGAGTACCGCCAGATGTATTTCCATAAGAACGAGTAGAAAAAGCATGAGATAGAGCAAATGTACGTCCACCTAATGAAGATGCTAATGTTTGACGAACACTTCGTAATGATGAAGTTAATGTACTACCACTTAAAGTTTTAATCATTTGAATTTCACCAAAATGTTCAACTGCATCAAGAGCTGATAATAAAAGGGTAACAAGTTCATGTCTTGAAATAGCATTATGAGCTGTCATCCATTCTGACATTTGAAGAAGTGTATCAGCCTTTTCAAGTGGTTTTTCTGATAATATTTCAACAGATTTTACCCAAGCTTTCGTACTTTCTGTAATATTTCCTGCACTCTTTGCAATAGCAATCCAAACAGCGGCTTCTGTCTCTGGATCTCCTCCTTTAATTTTATGTAGTAATTGCGACATTGAAAGTCCCAAATTACAACGGAATTGAGCTTCAAAAGTGTGAAAAACTCTATGATACTTTGGTGGAAGAACACTAAGAAGTTCATTCATTATTTTAATTCCCTCATCATAGGCACCTTTTTCTAATAATGCGGTTAGAAAATATCCAGCCATTGTAGTTAATAAAGTATAAATACCTTCACGATCTGCATAACCATCATTTCCACCTGCTCGAGATGATAATTTCAGTTTTGTTACTATACTAGGGGATAGTAACATTTTAAGACTTGGGAAAAGTAAATGACGTGATGCTCCACTAAAAGAATCAGCAACTATACAAAAAGCATGATAAGCTTGTGATATTTGTGAAATTTGTGTTCTAGGAGGACCATGAGAAGCTGCAATAGCACTATTAGTAATAACTACAAGAATACGTTTTTCTAAATCCAAACGTTTGGATCTTTCAATTCCACTTCCCAAACGCAAAAGAACAGTAGCCTGGTAAAGTAATAAAACAGCATACCAATACCAATCATCTTCACATGGTTTTGGATACGTAATGGAACAAGATATACTACCACTTGTTGAAGATACATTGGAACTTGAATGTCCTTTATCTCCTTTTTCTTTACTTGGAGTAGGATTTATAATCATCTTAGTTCCCCAACCAAGTTTTCCATTTTGATATAAATGATCTGCAATTCGACAAAGTTCCAGAGTTACTCTCTCATTTTCTGGTATTTGCATACTATGGGTAGCGAGACGACCACAAAGTTCTACTGAAGGATCAAGTCGTAACAAGTCTAAACACTCCTTATTAATTAAATGACGTTTTTCTTCAGAAGAGATTGGACCACTCAATCGACCTAAAGAAAAAAGTAATAGTTCCTGAGGATGATGAGATTCATCTTGATTTTTTTCAAAAAGTCTATGAACACAGGAATCAAGAAGCGTAAATTTTTTTCTTCGAGAAGGTAAACTCCACTTACTTTTTATCTCACGAATAATATCTAATGCTTTTCGAAGTATAGGATTATTTGCCTCACATATAGGGTATAGAAAAGTTTTTTCCATCGTTTCTTCCAATGTTTCACAACTTAACTCCCCATTTACCTCACCTTTTGAAGATATATACATTTGTATAATGGACATAACATATCCAAATCCAATATCATCAAAAAGTTTGTACTCTCTTATAGGATCCACACGAGTTTGGTTAAGTGCCATATACAGTTCTCCAAGAACTGTTGCAGCTGAAAGAAATAAACCTTTACGGAAAGAATCAGTGAACCAATTAATTAAAGAAAGACAAGCATTTACTACTATCCATTCTTCATGATAACCTGCAGCACATAATTTTACACTAATCTTTGCAGCTTCTGAAATATGAGACATAGCATCATCTGTAGAATTTGTTTTTCCAGTATTACTATTGGTCTCAGATTTAGTTAATAAAACTTCAGCCATACTCAAATGAGCTTCTGCCTGCATGACAAGTAAATTTTTTGAATCACTTTCTTTCAAAATATTAATATGAGTTAAACTTTCTGCTACAGTTTCTATTATTTGATTTATAGATGAACTCTTTATCTCTTTAGCCTCTTTTAAAAGTAAGTAGTAAATATTTGCCACCGAAGGATTTGTAACAAGACGTGTTGTTGGTTCTTCTGGTGTATCTATAACGGTAGCTTGTTTACGTTGTTTACTACTTTTTGTTTGTTCACGTTGTACCGGTGTTTTCTCCTTAATTGCAGAAGTAATATTTACCATAGTATTAAGAGGAGGAAGTTTATTAACAGCAGAATGTAGCAAAACAAGTCGATTAGATGTAGAAGCTGTTGTTCTTGCTTGTTCAATCAAATGAATCACTTGATCTTCCTGTGAAGAAAGGGCACTAGTATCAATAGCTCGACGTACTAAACATCGTCGTTTCAACCATTGTAACGCAAAATCCATAGGAAAGACAATATTTCCATCTGTATTCACAACAAAGTAATCTAAAGAAAGTGCTCGGTCAACTTGCTCAATAGCAGTGGTTAAATTATCTTCCTCAAATTCAACTAAACTAGATTCATAGGCTACATGTACAAGAAGTCTGGTCAAATTAGAACCATGATTTGCCAAAAGTAATGATATACGTTTTAATGTGTGACGCAATCTTCCACGTGTTTCTGGCTGCAATAATGGAAGGCAAAGATTCCATAGAATAACACAACCAATCTCCAACGTGTATGAACGTTCAGAAGGATCTTCAATCATACGAGCGCTATCCATAGTTCCTTCCACTGTTTTAATACACTTGAACAGTGCTTCTGCCGTACTTCTTGTTAAATAACTTGCATCTAATGCCTTCGTCGCATCCAGAGCTCCACAAGCACGAGCTTTAAGAATAGCTTGAGCATATTCACCAAATAAACGAGGACGAACACTTTCACTTTGTAGTACCTTAGATAAACTAACACTACATGTTTCATCTGCTCCACATAATGCAAGTCCAAGAACCACTTCACTAAGAACATCCATAACAAGTGCTGGATCATTAAATGTAAATTCAGATTCTACATTTTTCTTTCCTTTTGGTTTTACTTCTTTCTTCTCTGGATCAGTAATTAATCGTTCATGAGCTGCTATAAGTTCCATCCTAGAAACATGCTCATCTGTAATACCACAGAAAAAAGATTGTACTGCATATATACCTTGCATTACAGGTTTTGTATAATCTTGTTTAGGGCGAAAACCTGGTAAATTAGCTGAAAAAGGTATTTGAAATCTAAAAAGTTGTAATTGTAGTCTTTCAGATCCTACTTTAGATATTACATCTGACGCTGTAGTTAATTGAGCTACTGCCTCTTGAAATCGGCCAAGACCCCTTAAACTTACAGCATATCGAAGAATCCACTGAAGATGTGAAAAAGGTCCACCTAATAAAAGTTTCTCATGTAGTGCAACAACAAATACAATAATATCCACTACACTCTCATATGTTCCAGTATTAAAGAGATCTCTAATGGACAACCATAAATGTTCAACCCCTATTGTAAGTGTATGCGCTTCCTTTGGCCATTCCTCTAAAACAATTTTTATTCCAGTCACTATTTTACTAGCACACTGTAAATGTGCTGATATTTTTGCTTTACCACGACATGAACTTGGAATATTGTGAAGAGCAACGAGAGCATCACAGTATAAAGCTCGAGACTCCAGTGCTTTTGTCGGTGTTCGTTTATCAGAAAAAGTTTTCAAACATTTTTTAGCTATATCCCATTTACCTAATTCTATTGCAGTTTCACAGCAGAGTATATATAACTCAATCGGTACGTAAGATTCTGAAAGAGCACTAAACATAGTACCAGACTCATATCTCTGTAGTACCTCATATGCCTCTAAAAGCACATCTACTGAACGCGTTTTTTGACTTGCGCACAGTCTTTGCTTAACTGCACCAAGAACTTGAGCCATATACTCAAAAAATATAAATAATTCGTCTTGCTCTTGTCCTTGTTATCGTTGATGATGATTTTATTTATTTATTTATAAGAAATAAATAAATAACTTGAGACCTTCCTTTCCAAATAAAATTGTAATGAACGTTACCAACACCAACAGCTCCTCCTCTCTGTATCTTTTTTTTTGTTTATTTGTATAAAGAAAAAAGAAAATAAAAGAAAATAAAAAGAAAAAAAAGAACACTAGTAATAAAAACATAAAAAAAAAGAACACATTATATACTGTAATACAGGTGCCATGTGTGAGTGCATGCATGCGTATACCCCAACCGTAAGTGTATCTTTCTGTCTGTCTGTCTGTATTTGTACGACAGAAAGAGAGAGAGAAAAAAAAAAGAAAGATACGGTAAACAGAAAGAACATGGGATCGATAGCGAAATAAAGAGAAGAACAAAAAGTTAGGGCATCCGTTTCTTTTCTCGTTTTTTCTTTTCTTTTATTTTTTTGTATTTGCCAAAACTTTCCCAACTTCTTCTGGATCCTACTCCTCCATCAACATCTTTTCCACACAAGCATAGCGAGCCGAATCAAGTGATGCTCTTGAATAGCGCAAGAACATGTCTGCTGCCAGTGCTGGAAGCACCGTATTCCTAAAAGCCGTGAAGGCACTATCTAGTAGTTCTGCATTTGGTACACCCTCACGCATTGCCTCTGCATGAATAGTCTCTGCAACGTCGAGTGCCTGCCTGTACTCGCCCTTCTCGACGTGTGCGAGGAAGTGGGCGGCGGCCCGTCGTGCCTGTGCCTGCCGCATTTCCAGCATGGTGGGGCTGAGGGACGTGCGGAACTTGAGGAGATCGAGCCAACCGCGCGGTGGGCCCCTCGCCGGCCCGCTCCCCGCCGCCTCCACCGCCCGCGCGAGATCGAAGCCGGTGGCCCGCAGCGCCGCGGGCGGAGGGACCCCGCGATCCCCGACGGCCATCAGCGGCGCGGCCACCACCGCGAGGTCCGGACTCGACGCCCCCCGCAGCGCCGCCGAGAGCTCCCGGCGGAAGGGCTCCCCCCGCGCGAGCCGCACCCGCAGCGCCTCGAGGTGCAGACCGGCGCCCACCAGCCGCTTGCCAACGTAGCCATAGCCCTCCAACTCGCGGTCCGCCAGCTGCGACATCACCCGGACGTGGCCCTCGAGGATATTCGACACCTCCTGGTAGTAGTGCTGCGCAAGGAACACATCGTCGTACTCCGTGAGGAGAGGCCTCGCAACCGCCGCAAACGAATCTCGTTTCGCCTGTAACTCGTCATTTAGGTGCTTTACCTCCGCCTCATAGTGCTCTTCCTCACCCGCACGTTGTAAACGCGCCCCAGACAATTTTTCACGGGCAATTTCGTTTCGTACCCGTTCGCGGGAAAGAGCTTCCTCAGGTGTCAAGAACAGGCACCGCAAATATTGCATTCCTAATATACACACACACAAACTGCCCTACCCTACATAAACACAGCACAAGAGAAACGTGAAGGCAGAAATACATACACAGAGGAGAAGGATAACAAAAAAAGAAAAAAAAAAAACCCCAAAAAAACAAAAAATATAGTAATAATAATAATAATTATTATTATTATAGCACATAGACAAAGGACGAGAAAAAAAAATGTCATGACAATACAAAAAAAAAAGAGTCATCCAAGAGTAAACGACATGTGGAAAGCGCAAAGAAAAAAAAAAAAAAAGCAAAACTCCACTCTTTTTCACATACTAATATAGAGTATGGGTTCAATCGGTCGTGTCACATCATATTATCATCACCACAACCTCTACGAGGGGTATCAGTAGAAGAAGAAGAAGAAGCAACAACAACGGTAAACTAAGAGAATTTTTTTTTTTCTTTTAAAACTTTCTTTTCACCCAATCTGGATTTGCAGCATAAATATTCTCTAAGTCTGTAGAATTGAAATGCAAAAGTGTGCTTAGTACAGGAAATAAATTCATTGATACATGAACGTCCCCATTAGCGCAAAGCAATTTCACAACAATAAATTTTAGATAAGAAAGTTGTTGTCCCTCCAAAACTTGTGGACGATTATTATCCTTATTGTTGTTATTCATGCTATTATTATTGGCTTGATGCTTCGTCGCAATAAGTCGTTTTTTCGCTTCGCATAACTCATCAGATAGTCTTTTTGTACCACCTTCAAGCTCTGCAATACGTGCAAGCGCTTCTGGTAACGTGAGAGATCCACGTAATACTCCTCCACTGTTATTTTCATTGCTCACACTACCATTACTGCATACCGATCGTTCTTTCATTTCTTGCAACTTTTTCAATAATTTCTGATTCTCATCTTGTGTAACCTTTAACTCGTCTCGAAGAGACTCAAAGTCAGCCATGAGTTCTGCATATGCAACCTCACTTGCCTCATTATTTGATCGTCCCTCCATATTTACAACCATACCTGCAAGTCTTCTATCTTCCAATTCGGCACGTAGTTCAGCTACCTCCTCATCATGTTTAGCCACAAGCCGCTCAATCTCATCTCGGTGTTGATCAAATATAATACTCTCACGAGAGGCAAATTCTCTTTGTACGTTTTCAATTTCTTTTTCCAACCTTTCCTGAAACACATCAATTTGTTCCATGTTTGGTTTATTCACCATTGTTGCTCGTGTTGACTCAAGTCGTGCATTAGTTGCTTCAAGGTCATCAAGACGGTTTTGCAGTACTGATATTGCCTCATCACGACTCTCTATAGCACACTTTCGTTCATTTAGATCATCAAGAGCACTATTTAATTGATGTCGGACATCAGATAGTTCTACTTGTAATGACTCTAAATTTTTTGTTTGCATTCGTAAAGTTTGAATTGTACGACGTTTGTACTTATCAAATTCCAATGAAACCGAAGCAACCATATCTAATGCAATACTTGATTTTGCTAGTGATGTAGAAGTAAATATATCAGTAGAATCATTTATCCAACTTGTTAAAATGTTCGTTAGGGGAGAAGGAGTAGAAAGAAACGTAGCAGTAGCAGCATTAGCTCCTTCTGTTTTATTATCTAGTTGCTCCTTTAGTTGTACATTAGCTGCTCGTGTTTCTTCTAGCTCTCGTGTAAGTTCTACAATACGGCTACGTAATTCATTTACCCCAATTTGTGTTTTCTCTTTCCACTGCTGAAGTCGTTCCTTGGCCTTGCTAAGTTCCTCTTGTAGTCTTCCTACCTCTACAGAGGTCTCCTCTGTGGATGCACAGCTTTCTCCCTCCATCCTAATAAAGAAAAGAAAAAAAGAATAAAAAAAGAAAAGAAAGTATTATACCTCGGAGAAAAATAGTATAATATTATGAAGAAATCAGTTTCATAAACATGTACACATTCATGATCCTATAAATCATGAAAGAGAAAAATAAATAAATAAATAAATAAATAATAGTGATAATAATGTAAATTGAAAACACCAACTAAACCCTTTTTACTTCTTCCGCAGGTGCTACACTCTCAATTCCCTTCTTCTGCTGTTGATTTACGTTCACCGCGGGCAAAAGGACCACCAGGTTGCCAAGGTACATACACCATAGGCGCCTGTCGCCGCTTCTCCTCTAACACCTCCTGTCTGATACTTCCCTGCAAAACACCAATATCATCCATAACATCACGAGTTGCCTGATCAGATCTCCAGGGATGCCATGCCCCCACATCATTGCGGGATCCTTCCGTAGTTAAACGATCTTCTGTATAACTCCAACGACTGCGAAGTATTTGCATCTGCGTTCGCCAGGCTCGATAAAAGTAAAAGAAGAAAATAAATGCTACAAAGAAAAAGAAGAATACAAAATCTCGCATACCAAAAGATCGGTATTCTTTATTATCTGCAGTCTGACGATGGATCGTATTTGTCATTTCATCGTAATGCATACGCCTAAACTTCACTTCAGTACCTTTCGTATGAGCATTCTCTCCTTTATCATGCCTATGTGTCAGTAAAAGTTTATGCGCCTCACGGAGAAGTTGAAATTGCTCACTTGTGCCTCCATGATCGGGGTGATACTGAAGCACAAGTTTGTTAAAACGTTTTTTAATCTCCTTCGCCTCCAGCCTATCATTCATCTGAAACCCAAATATAGAACATGCTTGCTGATATGTCATGTACCCTTTATCACCAGAGATACCACCCTCAAACTTCTCATAGACACGCCGCAAAGCTGTGCGGCGCATCTACGCACTCACAATAACACAGAATAAAGAGAAAAAAAAAAACAGACAGCAAACAAAGAGCAAATGGTAGAATAAAGAGGTGGAAAAAAAAATATATACAAATAATAATAATGAGAATAATGAAAACAATAATAAATAAAACAACTTCTCTTCTTTTTTTTAACGCCATACGTTGAGTTTCTGAACCGAAACTATCACAGCTGTACATATCATTTGTTTTTGTTTTTCCAATTTCTTCACATCGTTCATGTCCCTTGTGCACACATTTCTTCGTTTTTGATTTGGTTTTTTTTTTTTTTTTTTTTTGTATGTGTGCCTTCTTTTTTTTTTCTTTCTTTTCTCTTTTTCTATTCTTTCTTTTTCTTTTCAACCCCACGTGAGCGGTCTAATTAGACAAAGCAGCTGAAACACACAGCGCCGCAAAAGAAAGTTTGTCCTGTGAATACACTGAAGACGTACCTCCTCACCTTTTTCATGTAGGAGGAGAGTGTACAAGTTGAGATGCGATTCATGTCCATCAAGAATGCGAAGATCTGGATTTTCATCCGACTCTTTAAAGGCCGCAAAGGCACAGCGTTGGGTCTGGTACCGCACGCTGTCCCACTCCGAGTCATTATCTAATGGGACCTCAAACAGTCCATCATGGTCTGCCGCACGGTACTGTTTGGAGATACGGAAAAGAGCCAAATCCGCATCCTCCCCGCATTTATTATGAGAAGAACTAGCAATAGCATAAAAGAGACAGAACTGAGCAATATCAGCGTAAGCTTTTTCTTCTAATTCAAAATTTTTCGGTACAATATTTTCGAGAAAAGCAGCATCATCATCTTCTAATGCAAAATTAAACCCTGCTTGTGAAAGTAAACGAACCAGTGTTGCAGGTTCAAGCCAATTTTCACGCAAATACGCTAACTCAGGATCTTCTGGAGCAATTAACTTACATTGTGTATCTTGTATAAGAATACGAAATTCACGGTCACTTGGCTCACCGCGACGACGTCCTTCCAACACCATCAATACTTCATCATATCCGGCAGGTTGTAATCGCCATTGTTCATATGGGATATCAAATCCTTTTTCTTGCAAAATAGCAAAGGTCGCAAATTCAGCTGTAGAAAAAACACAACGTCTACCGTCAAGAACGTTATTTTCTGCAACAGATGTATGACTGCATGGTTCCCATTCTTGTGACTCACTTATCCATTTCCCAATAAGAAGCATTGGTTGACGCATAACAATGGTATTAGAAACTTCAAAAGAAATGCGAAGTGAAAGATCTTCTTCAACATTTTCCGTTACTGGAGGAGGATACGGTACAATATGTAGCTTATGAGCTTCCTTAGTCTCAGATCGGTATAACCAATCCCCGCTTTGTTTTGGTCGTTCTGTAAAACTCAAAAGGTCTACTTTAATAACACAGTTTAACGCGTAATATTCATGCCCAGTAGAACTATAATGACTGTATGGATTAAATCCCAATTGAATAACTCGTAAGGCAACATTCTCCTTACTTAATCCCAATGCTTTTGGTAATTTAGGTAAAGCGCTTGACTTTGGGTCCAGACGCACAAGAATGTTCGGAAAAACCAAAGAAGCGAAACTACGGGTAGTCTCCTTTACTTTTACCCAGAGACCAAATTTTACTACAGGATCTGCAGTAGGAACATTCATTGTAAAAAATTCATTATCTGGACCATCCAAGATAACATCATATCCGAGTAAAGTGTGAATAGTTACAAAATCCAAAGAAGAAAGTACTTGTTCCCATACTTTACCTGTATTTTCTGTAAAAAATTTTAATTCATCTTTTTTGCGTTGAGTAAGAGAACGATCGGCTTCTAATTGAATAGCTTCTGTTAATTCATATGCTTCTACACATTGTTTAAGATCGCCTTCTAACATCTTCCGTCGAGCGGCAGGGGTAATACCAAGTTCACTGTTAAAAAAACGATAGCTGTGTGATTGAGAACTAATAGATCCACGTTTTGCGACTATCGTAACAGTTGGATTATGTTCATCATATTCTTGTTCTTCACTACGCCATACACTAAGGAACGTATTGATAGAACTCTCACTTCGTACGTTAGGAAGTCTTGATGCATCTGGAATATGACTCCAGATTCGATGTTTTTCATATTCCTTGTAGGCAAGTTGTTCCTGGTCAAGTATTTCATTCACAAACTTTTCATACTCCTCTCTATCAACTCGCAGTCGCTCCTTCTCCACAGCTGCATCAAGTGAAGCATCCTGACGGGCTGCCCGATCGGCATTTTCTATCTTTGCTCGCTCTCGCTCATGTTGTTTGTATAGTTTTTCAGCCGTCTCAACAGCCTTGTTAAGAGCGAGTTGATGGGCGCCGATCTTCTTTGGTTTTTCATCACCTTTTTTATCACCTTTATTTCCCTTCCCAGGGACTGCTTTCGGAGGCATTTTCTCAATGCTACCAACCCCACTATTCTACAAGAATAGAATAGTCTACACAAATTACTTTCGTAAAAAAAATAAAAAAAAAAAAAACGAAATAAAAAAAAAAAAAGAAAGAATAAGAAAAGGGTGAGAAAGTAAAATTATTTAGTATATTTTTTAAATCTTATCCCTGTAACTCGTTGTGTTTTAAACCACTAAGCCCAGGAAGTAGGCCTCTCCACTATCAATTTATACTAATTATCATTAGTATTCTTATTAATGATAAAGAGAAAATGTTAAGGGTTTTTTTTTTTATGTTTTTATTATGCAGCAGAGAGAGGTAATTTGGGTGTGCTTTTCAGAAAGACACCGCATCAAAGAATACCTATAAGGATAGAATAACCAGTGTGATTGTAATTACCAAGCGCGTAAGATTTGTGTATTTTTTTCACGCAAGTTGGAAGCACGAACAAAGAAAAAAAAAAAAGTGTGTGAGGAGAAACATAAGAGTAATACAAAAACAAAATGGACTTTAAATCCAAAGTCCTGGATAAACAAAACAAAAAACAAAAAAAAAAACTTTTTTCTCTTTTTTTTTTTTAGTGAGCACAATAAAGTAAAAACACAGTTAGAAGTACTCACGTGAAAACATTGGCACATAACGAAAAAAAAAAAAAGAAAGAAAAAAAAAAAGGACATGAATATGCAAAAGTGGGTGAAATAAGAAGTTAGCAAGAAAGCAGACACACGTAAAAATAAGTAATAAGTGGATGAATCACACCCCTCTCTCACCACCATCCCCAAGAACAATAAGAATAAACAGAAAGAACTTCACCTCATCTCATGTGTTTCATCCATCCACATTGTCTCTGTATTTTACACAGATTCCTCTTGGGTACTCCTCATTTTGGAAAAATTTAGATTAAGAAGTTTCTCTGATAACGATCGATTGTTCAGACTTTTGATGTGAGTTTTCAACGCCATCTAAAGAAAAAGATCGTGGTCGATCAATAACAAAACATTCTACTTCACTAGAAATTCTCTTTATTACACTCTTCAATGAATCTTTACTCCCAATAGTGTGATAAAACCCTTTTTGTTCTCGTATGGCGACAATCCAAAGGGTAATATCAGCGACTTCCTCAGTAGCCTTAATTTTATCTGCCACTCGTCGGGCAATTTCTTCCCCTGTTTCCTCATATGTATTAGATATGGGAATATTGGTTGGAAATCCAAAATAGTCCTCTTTTTTTCTACGAGAACAAAACAATACATCTATGAGAGAAAATCCTTCCTTAACTTCCACCAACACATCAATTATGTAATAACCAGGAGTTAGCGGTATCCTTTCCTCGTTATTTACTTGTACATTAAGATGTAACATTTCCTCATATGAAAGGAGACGAAGTGCTGGAATATTTTCTTGAAGGCTTCGTGTGATGCGTTGCACAAGTTCAGGAGAAAGATATGAGCCATATTGATCTAACGTAATACGAAACAATTCACCCAATGTGTAGTTTTTCTTCTCAATAAAGACCAAAGGTCTAAATCCACCTCCAACATTAAATATTACTACACGTAAAACATCCAACAAGGATAAAGGAAGTGGGAGTATCTGTACATATAAACATCCCATCTCATTTTGGTGAGCCAATATGGAGCCAAGTGTACTTGTACAACCATTATCAGAAATAGGTGGAGCAATAGAAAGAGAAGGTACTGCACTATCAGAAGAAATTTGAGAGTGAAATCCAATATACTCCGGTGAAGGTGGAAGATGTAAACCAGCAAGAGATAGAAGTCGAAAGGCTTCTTTTTGAAGATCCTCATACGAAGTATTATTATCAAGTTGAAAACTACCAAAAGGTTTCCAACTGTTTGCATTTTTATTTTCAAGCAAAAACAAATGAACTTCATTGTATAAAAGACGTTGTAAAATATACAGCAAACTTTTATTCGACACGGATTCAGGACATAGAATAAGATTACTACCTATCAAAACCTCATCAACAGATACCTCATATACAGTAGGAGGAAAAGTACACATAAAACACTTCATTTTTTCCTTATTTTCCATCATAAGTTCTTTTAGTTCTTCTCTACTGTGGACAATACCATAAAAACGTAAAGTGTCTTCGTAAACAAGGCGAACAGGTGCAAAGAAATAGTCCTTAGAAAGTGCCTCTATTTCCTCCTTTGGTTTCGGTAAACTTTCTACAAAAAAAAAGAATTTTATACTTGTAATATCTTTAAGAATACCACAACCACTTTTCATAATGGGAATCTCAGGGTAAACCCAAATACGAAATTTATCAGCAGTTTGATTTATTTCTGCAGCAATAGTATTATACAGATCTTGTATAGATGAAGTACATAGAGAAGAAAATAGTGACGATTTTAATCCTCTATTTGCGTAACCATCTAATACATGAATGAGTCTTTCTCCATCTTTAAGGTAATAATATTCTTTTTTAGTATATGCTTCATCCCATTTGCGTTTATTAAGCTCATTAATATTCTCTGCAACATCTTTTAAATGCTTAGGAATAGGTTTCTCTTTTAAAATTTCATCAGATTTTTTTTTATTAACATACATAAGAAGTGATGCTCGCTCATTTGAAAAGCCGCTTAGGTAACCACGTTTTCCACCATAGGCCGCCTGCATAACAATCTTCTCATTTACTCTAGAAACAGAGTTATCATTAAAACAAATCCATTCTTCTCCAATGTGAACATAAGAAAGATAATGTCCACTATGGGCACCTCCTTGATGAATAATAACAGAACGTAATTCATATTTAGTTCCCAAATTTTTCACATCTTTCACATTATCACCACCTTCCGAAAAAATGTATGATTCAAGATTTAAAGAATTTGAAAAGGTCCACTTGTTTTCCAACATCAACACTTCACAAGTTTCTGTAGAGAAACAAACACGATTGGGGTGAACCAATAAAACAGGTGGAAGCCGTGAAAAAAATTGTTTTCTTTCAACTACATGTACACTACTAGGCTTACCTTTTTCAATTTCTAATGATACATTTTCCATACGTTCAGGTTGTATCCATTGATCAAGGGAATCATAGATTGAATTCTTGTCCTTTACAGACAACTCGATATCGTAAAAACCTTCTTTGTGATATGTAGTGTGATCCACCCCATCAACTGTACGTGTGATATATGTTATTTCACCATAGAAAAGATCACGAATAAAATTTTCTTGAGGTGTATTCTTACATACACGTTCTAAGATTTGGAAAAGTTTTTGCATCATTTCATGCACATCCTGCTGTATATATGCCTCCTTGTCCTCCCAACCGAATGCGTCTGTCAAATCTTTTGTAGAAATAAAAGAATATGAACAGTTTAATTGAGAAAATATATTTCGTAATGCCAAAGTGATAGAGTGCTTCTCAGGTTCTTCAATGGAGTAAATGCTGTAGCGAAAAGCCGGCAAATGATAGAGAACTTGAATAACGGCATTTAGATAACATGTGCTTCCTTGGTTCACAAGGCCACTGTAGGGAGGCGGTTTTTCACGTTCCTCATAGGAGAAGCAGTATGTATTCCGCAGCATCTCTGAGGATAGAAATAGTCCGGAGTAGAGAAGGATGGAATGAGTAAAAAAACGAAACAAAGAGTACAACTTCCACACTATTGTTAAACAGAATATATGTATATTGGTAATAAAAATAATATCCTTCATCAATGGAAGCGCACACATCCAGTCACACAGAAAAAAAAGAAAAAAAAAAGAGTCAAAGAGAGAGAGAGAGAGAGAGA
>NW_021639843.1:1483649-1507441 GCF_002087225.1 Trypanosoma theileri | reverse complement strand
ACGTTTTGTTGTAATAGTTTGAGATTCAAGTGGAATTTGATCTTGAACTCTCGCTTTAAGTAATACTTGAGAAATAAGATCCATAATCATTGGAATATTTTCTTGACGAGAGTAAAGTTCTAGCATTTGTAAATAGTTGGATAGTTCCATTGTATTACTTATAGTACGTGAGGCACCTATACCATCTAAAACATTTCGAAGTAGTATTTGTAGAGTATTAACTTGTTCGTTAAGTTGTTGACAATGTTTGTATAATACTGTATTCTCCTCATGACCTGTTTTCCAAAGTTCCTCAAGTGCTACTAGGTTAAACTCAACAGTAGACAAACCTTTGTCTATCATATTAAGTACTTCAAGTTTACGAGTTTTCTTTCGAAGTGTACGTGACTGATAAATAGCATTTATAGGAGCACGATATACCAATATAGGGGTACACATTTGAATAGCTTTATTTCCAACTTCCGCAGCGGCCTCTACTTCATCCACTATAAGTGATGGAAGATGAACTCCGTCTACATTTTTCGATAGTTGTGGATCAACATAATTTTGTATAAGATTTCCAACAGGTAACATAAAATATTTTACAGGATAACGAGTTAACAAAGCACCTAAGAGTCGTGTCGCCACAGACATAAGTACTTCATCATTCTCATCAAAAACACCAGGTTGTTCATAAGAAATACCTTGCTTATTTACCGCATGAATCATTCCATATGAACGTCCAAATCCTTCATTTGACAAGATAGGAAAAATAAGACAACTAGTCATAGACTTCCAACCACTTTGTCTAAGTTCCTCTTCCATTACTTCACGATCTCTTTCACTTATTGTAACATGTTGTGCCTCTTTTCCATTTACCGCTATACACTTACGACAAACTGTACGATGTACTTCATTCGCTAGCATCAATTCTAAATCTGTTCCTGCCATTGGATCTCCTTTTTTGGCACTGAGAGGGAATCGAGCAGAGGGAACTAAATTCTCATATTCGTCATAAAGATAGATACGTACTACTTCACATCGTAATAAAACTGCTAACATCTCTGCAAAAAAACTTGTCGTAACTGAAAAAGCTTCTCGTACGGAAAATACTTTTGGCGCCGTAGTTTTTTTCTGACTTTTAATATTAGATGTACTTTGACTTCGTCTTTCAATAAATGAATCCAGATCTGTTTTTAAATGATGTTGTATCGTAGACTCTGTTAATGTTTCATTATCTTTCTTTTTCTCTTGTTGTTGTAGTCGTTGCTGTCGATCTTGCTCTTTTTGTTCTTCTAACTCCCGCTTTCGCCGTGCTTCCATTGCCTCTTCATTCAGTTTGTGGAAGGCAGACTTATAGCCTTCCTCTAAGTGTGAATATGCCTCTCTTAACTGTCGATTCATCATGGCTCGAACATCTTTGAGAAGTTGTCCTATTTGGGGTACATGGTATTCTTCACATCGTGCGCCAATTTCATTCAGCGCAACTGTTATCTCATCTGAAACTAGTTCCAAAGATACAGGAAGTTTATTCATTTTCGCATACGTCATGGAATGTTCTTCATCTAAAGATTTTTGCAACTGTTTAAGGTGAGAAAGACGAAGCTGCTCATGTTTCACCCGCAGACGCTCTAAAAGTGGGTCTTCAATGGACAAACTTTTCTCATTTTGATCCTCTACTACACTACTCATCTTTTTTTTTTTTTTTTACAACCCGTATCTTTCTATGTAGTCCTTCGCTTGGGGGTTTCTTTTACCTTTATTGTTTTAAACCAGTTAATTTTACAGTGTATATGTGTAAAAAGAAGAAGAGAGAGAAAAAGAGAGAGAAAGAGAGAATGGTATGTGTGTGCGTTTGTGTATTTGCAAGTGTGGGTTAGAGTTAGGGTATTAGAGCAACACCATCATCAGAAATACATATATATGTATGTATGTATATAATGTATTCTATGCAAACCAATTTTTTTGGTTGAATAATCTGCAAAAGAAAAAAAAAAAAGATTTTTTTTTTTTTTTTTTTTTTCCACCCCGAAGGCCGCCGACCAGCACAGGGACCACCACTGAAGCCAAAGGTGTCAGTCGCGAAAAAACCACAGAATGATGTAGTTTATGTCGTTCAAAACATCTTAATATGCATTGAGCATCACGAAGAGAGNATTAGAGCAACACCATCATCAGAAATACATATATATGTATGTATGTATATAATGTATTCTATGCAAACCAATTTTTTTGGTTGAATAATCTGCAAAAGAAAAAAAAAAAAGATTTTTTTTTTTTTTTTCATTACACTGATTCTGAAGAATCTTCTCCATTTAATTCTCTGAAGCCAAAGGTGTCAGTCGCGAAAAAACCACAGAATGATGTAGTTTATGTCGTTCAAAACATCTTAATATGCATTGAGCATCACGAAGAGAGAATCGTCCAAGAAGTTGTTCTGTCCTAATCAAAAGTGCAGGAAGAAGTCGACGCAGCTCTTTGGCACAAGACAATGCTGTATCGTTAGTTATCCGAGATGTATTTAGCATCGCAACATATTTGCAAATACTACCAAGTTCGTGTGGTTGAAGCTGTGTGTGAAGGGCGGTACATCGATCCAATACAGCCCCTATGTATGCCTCATGACAGCAATTTAAAAGGGCTATAGCCTCCAATGCAAAAATAACATCTCTCGCTGTATATGTCTCAACATGTGCGGTAGCCCGGCGTGAGACTGCCCGAGCAACATCGAAACCATGTCGTTCTCGTAAGCGTAAGAGAGATGAAAGTACAGTGAGAGATTGTCTTGAATCCAGAGTGGTACTCGGTAAATGACAGAGTACGTGATCTAAGGGGGGAATTGGCATTCGACATCGCTTTACAAGTAATGACACCAGTCGCAGAACTCGTACCAGATCATCAGGCGATGCCTTTGTTGTATAATCGCGACTCGTTAGTTTATGAGTGAGTAGCTGCAGTGTCTGTGTGTCTGCCAGCTCCAGTTCAGCAGCGGCGGAGAGCAACGCGAGTTCCTCCTCAGGACGCGAGGCATATCGCGCACCTCGCTGCAGTACGGCGCAGAGCCAATCACTGAACTCTGGCGAAAAGTACGGTGAGGCACCAGACCAATCGTTATTGTTATTATTATTATTATTATTATTATTATTATTATTATTATTTTTATTAGAGTGGGCATCTGTTGTGCTGCCACGATTCCCCTTGAAGTATCGCGACGCCTTTCTTAAAGTCTCGAGCAGCTGCAGACACTCCATGGCCCCGCACTCTTCTAACCAATTCATGTAATTCGCTTCCATTTTTTTTAAAACCCCTCGAATACGTTTGCCTTTTATGTGATCAGACTCCTCAGTGTCCATAATTTTCTGCAGTAACCGGCGGTGGTTCACGAGACCAGGTACTGCTCTTTCGTCCACGGTAGTCAAACGATATTTTTGAAACAATAACTGTTGCTGTTGATGTTGTTGTTGAATTTGTTCCTGTTGAACAACCCAAAGGAAACGTCGTAAAGAAGCATTAATGGCAATACGTTGCATTATTATTCATCCTCACTCTGTCACTGCCATTAAAAGTAAGAAAGAAAAAAGAATAATAAAAAAAAATAAAAGAATACAAAAATTACTCAAATAAATAGTTTCCTACGTAGCAAAGAGAATAATAATAAATATAATAATAACAATAAATATAATAATAATAGAAAAACAATTTTTCTTCCAGCATATTTTTGTTGTTGTTGTTGTTATTGTCCGTTTCTTCTTCTCCATATCCTTCTTTGAACCGCCTTGTTCACTCCCCACTCTCTCTCTCTCTCTCTCTCTCTCTCTCTCTCTCTCTTCCAGAGAAATACAACTATGCCATTCTCAGTACGTATAAAGGAAGGAAGGAAGGAAGGAAGGGGAGAGTGGAAACGAGATACATCACAGCGATGTTTGGGCTAGTTCCCTCTCTTTCCTACGAGTAGACCCCTCTCTTCCGATACCCCGAGACGCTCAAGTGTATCGTATGGCATCGCGTAGACTGGATTAATCTCGGCGAGTGGGTAGTGATTATAACCGAGGAGACTGAGGCCGCAGAGACCGTAAAAGGTGTGGTAAACGTCTGCGACGTTTCCCGGTTTATCTGCGATGCCGCCATCCTCTTCGTCCTGACATGTGAGTATGAATGCGAAGAGTGCGTCTCTGTCGATCCAGCTAGTGCGGCCCAGCATGGCGAGGGAGGCGACGACCCACCAGCTGTAACAGACATCCGCCTTCTTCTCTGGCCGCCCGTTGAGGCCGCCGGTGGGGAGTTGTCGCATCGCGAGCCACGCGGCGAGTCGCTGGCCGTCCACGCGGTGGAGGGCGTTGGCGATGCGGAGGGCGCCGAGGCAGCAGAAGATCTGCCCGGCGTGGCTCTCCGCGGCGGGGGTCGTGCCGAAGCCGCCGTCCCAATTCTGGCAGCGCAGCACCCAACCGACGGCCGCCTCCACGTCCATCAGCGAGAGGCGCCCCAGCAGCGAGAGGCAATTCATCGCAATGTACACAAATCGCGTGTCCACCTCCCCCCACACATCACCCTGGAAGGAACCGTCCGGCAGCTGCAGCGACGCCACCCAACGCGCACACTTCGCCGTGTCAATGACATCAAGCGCATCAAATAAACAAAGAAGCTGAATAGCGCTCAAAGTGTACAACATATGAGAGTCTTGACCGGCATTCCCACCAAAACCACCGTCACTGTTCCAACACCCTAGAACAAAAGAAATCACATCTTCCCGCTTGAACTTATCAAGGTGACCTAGAAGATTCATAGCACTAATACCCCAGAAAACACCATTCATTTTTAAATGTTGAAATGTCCAGTAGCTCATCTTGTCTTTTTGTTCATCTTGGCTCAGTATAAACTTGATATGTAAATCAACTAGCAGATCTTTAGAAGTTTCTACCATTATTTCTTTTATCCGTGTAATGTACTAAAATAAAAAAAAAAAAAGATTTTTTTTTGTTTTAGTACTAATACTACATATATACAGAAATAGATACAGAAGAAATAAAGAAAGACATATAGATATATAAAAAGAGAGCATCTATTCCATCCTATACTTTTGAATTTTTCTCCATCTCTCTATTAGAGAACCAAAGGGATGGAAATCAAAAACAAAAAAAAATTCTAAAGAAAACTATTCTTACCATTTCCAGAATGGGGGGTTGTAAGAAAACCCAAACAAACAAACAGAAAAAAAAAAAAAAAACAATTTCAGGACCATGGGTTAATGACAAGCTTCGCAACAAGCCTCACGGCACGTGCCGCATCGCAACGCAACTCCTCATCTTGCAATGATGTAGCAGCAGAAACTGTTAGTAAATTAACAAGTGCCTCTTTTATTTCGGGATCACACAATAATCCTTTCGCCAAGTCTTTCGCTATACCACGCAACTGCTCCTGAATCCATGGGTCAAGTACAGTCATGAGAACAAATTTCTTGCTTACCTCCTGAGTATAATGATCCTCAAAAAGGGCTCGTAGAAAAGAAGAAACAGCTATCATAGTGTCATCTTGTCTTAACAACTGTACCACTAGTCGCACAACAAGTTCTAAAGTTTTTTGATCATTTAAAACACTTTCTACAACAGCCTTTGAAAGTTGTATAGCTTGTTCACGCAAACGTACATCTCCCAGAGCCTCAGATGCCACAACAGCTGTGTGATGTACAGTATCTTCCTTCACGGGTGCATAAAAAAAGAAACAAATAGCACCTATCCCCATAACAGCACCAATACTCGCAACTACACCTTGTTGCCATGAAGTGAACAAGCGTCTTCCTACACTCTCTCGTGATGGACCAACATCTTCTTGTGCTTCGTTCTGACTAGTGGTTTTGTTTGTGGATTCTTCTATTGGTGGTGTTGCTACTCCCGCCGCTCCAGTACTAGTACGATTCGCTGAATGGTTACTCGGTTTCGCATTGCGATGTGTGTAGCTTCGACAGTAATACCGACTGGACACACGACGCGGTGTGGCCACGCACTTCACGAAGAGAGACTCCAAATGTGTTGCGCATCGAAACATAAATCTCACTCTAAAGTACTCCGATTATTATTATTATTATTATTATTATTATTATTATTATTATTATTATTATTATTACTATTTTTTTTTTTTTTTTGAAGAAGCAATGAAAACAATTTAAAAAAAAACAAAACAGTCACTAATTGGGAGTGTGATAACTTCACTTTCTCGTTTCTTTTTTTCTTGTTGTTCTTGTTGTTTTCCTGTTTTGCTCCTCGTTTGTATTCTAATGCAAATCGTAAGGAAAATGAAAAAAAAAAAAAAAATGGAAAAGAGAGCAATATATGTGAAGAGGGAAACAGATAGAACCAACAACGAAAAAAAAAAAAGAAGAAAACAAGTACACAGCAAGAAATCACCAAACAAAGGGACTAGGCAGCGGTATTAATTCTCCGCAGAATAAAAATAAAACTAAAAGAATATCATCTTAGAAATTAGTCTGACCTTCATGGACGTCCATGTGATCCCTGGGAATGGGAGGCCATTGATGTACCATGTTCGCCTGGCGCAATAGCACTGGCAAATAAAGCAATGAAAAAAATCAGAAATGACACGTAAATAATAATAATAATAATAATAATAATAATAATAATAATAATAAAAGACACAAGCGGCAGAAAGGAGAAAACAAACAGTCAGCAGAGAGCATTTCCACCATCCATAATATTCTACATGTAAAACTTAAAAAGCACATCAGACGTAAAAAAGACAAAAATATATTGCTATAACATTCTCACTAAAAGTCATCGTTTTGTTTGGTACTTTCTTTTCCTCATATAATCAGAATTTTTTTTTTTCTCTTTCAACCTATATTACGAAAAAGAAAAAAAAATCAGCCTATGAACACCTTACTCAAAGAATACTCCCTCTATTTTCTTCGTCTCCATTGCTACGGACGGTAAGGTGATTTATTTCTATGCAAGAAAAACCTCTCTAACACCTATATATAGATTCATATACATACAAGTCAACGCATTATTTATAATAAACGCACATATATAAAGAAACATACATCTGTATGTACGTAAATAGGAGTTACATCTTTAATCTGTCTTCAATCAGATAGAGTCACTCAAAAAGAAAAGCTATTTAGAAAAAAAGAAGATTTACTTTTATACGAAAAGTTTTTCAATAAAGTCCATGAAAAAGTGAAAGGAATAAGAAGTTTACGGGAACAATCTCTCGTACCGCATATCTCCTGATACTTCTCTTCATAACCATGATCATCCACTCTTCATTAGATCGCTCTTTTTCTTTTTTTTTTTATTTTTTGCTTTTATTTTGATCCCTTCAACAGCCAGATCAATAAATAAAAATGAAAAATGATGATAAAAACGAAAAAAAAAAAAAAAAAAAAAAAAAAAAAAAAAAAAAAAAAAAACATACCTGACATCAGTGAAATTCGTTTCTCTAATGCTTATTACTCAGATATATAAAGCCTTGTAAGAATCCGCCGAAAGAAGTGGTATCCAAATTACAACTTCTCATTTTTTTTTTTTTTTGCCTTCTGTGTATAGAAGTATCTCTGTTTATATGTGTGTACATGAGTGTGTGTGTGTGTGTATTTCTCATTTTTCTTTCTTTCTTCATTCGCTTAACCTTCGTCTCATTCAGTCTATTGTGCTGATCCCCTCAAACCCATCACTATCTTACCACGATGGTCAAATACTACGGATCTTGCTACACCATTGTAGCTCATTTCCCATTATGTACCATCATATTTAAGGCGAGATAGGAAGAGTGCGGGGAATGAGAAAAAGGAAAAACAGCAATATTACCTCTCCCAGATAGTAAAAAGTCTGGGCTGTCCCAAGACATTAAAAAAAAAAAAAAAGGTAACAGCTGTCAGCAACAGGAAACCAATTCTTTGCAATATAAATTGTTTACTTATGTATTTTTTTTTTTTTTTCGTTTTTTTTTTTGTTTGTTTGTTTTTGATTTTCGTTGTTCTCACGTGTCTGTTAGGCAAGTAAGTACAACAACAAAAAAAAAAGGAAAACAGACACATGAGAAAAATAAGAAAAAAAAAAAATTCCTACCACGAAACCAAATAGACAATCATTATTTATTTTGTTTAAGTGAAAGTGAATGGGATACAATATAGAAAAAGGAGGCCACTATTGAAAATGCACACACACATATATATACCCATAAATATATAAAGGGTAAAGGATAAAGGAGACCACAGAGAAAAAAAAAAAGAAAAAAGGGGCATATATATTAGAATTCACTGTGATTCTCACTTTAGATGTAGCTGCATTTATTTGCATTTCACTTCTATTTGCCTTGAAAAAAAGTATATACCGCCAACATACCCAATCGCACAAAAAACGGTGCACATTCCAGCAAGAAGAAATCCCTTCTGCCATCTCTGCCAACGAGCACCATCAATCTTTACATGAAGGGGAGGAACAGTAACAAGATGTTCCTGCGGTTCCTCTGCTGGTAGATTGAGTGTTTGTGCCACAGCCGTAATAAGAGCTACCGGTGGACTGCGCAATTGAATTCCAAGTTGACGTTGTGCCTTTCGACTACTTAAGGTGTAGCGGTAACCAAACCGCTCGCTTGCAATACATTCACAAAAGTGACACCCAATAAGATTTAAGACGCCGAGTTTCATCAACAACTTTGCGACAGGCGCTGGTAACTCCAGTGTGGGCGATGAGAGCGTAGGAATACACTCATGCAGCGTCGTCGCCATCTGCCCAAGACTCATTTCACCAGCAGAGAGAATATAAAGCTGATGTGCAGCCGCAGGAGATAACAATACGGCAACACATGCCTCGGCAACATCTCTCACATCCACTATATTGTAATAAAGCGGAGTGGTGAAACATCGTTTTTGCCTCGAGAAGTTCACAAAGGCCTGCACGTTACCGTCACACTCGCCAATGAGGGATGGTCCCACCACCATGGAATGGAGAATCACCGTCAATGGAACACCTGACTTCTCTGATAAACGCATTGCCTCCCGCAGTGCTACACGTTGGGCTTGTTGTTCTCGACGTTTCTTTTCAAGTAGTGTAGTTTCAACAGGAAACATACTGGAGGCCGGAGTTATCAAAACAACCCATCGAACACTTTTACCATTGTTTCTTATGGAAATAAATAAATCTTGCATGGATTCCAAAAAGCGCTTCTGAATCTCTTCGGTATCGGAAGCATCTGAAGTGTCAGGACCGTCAAGGTAAACGACACCATCACAGTCAGCTACAGCCAATGAAATATCATCTTCGTAAAACAATGACAAACGTGAGGGTCGAGTTTCAACAAGTTTTGCTAAACTTCGAAGAGCTATTTTACTACGGTAATCACGCTCTAACAGTCGCACATGATGTCCATTCTTTAATAACTTGGATGCCACATGTGTACAGATAAGTCCCGGTTTTCCCACAAGAAGAATACGTCGGAGTTGGTGTTGCAAAACACGGTGATTATTTGTGAGGCTTTTCCGCATAGAAAAACTGCTGGAGTTTTCCAGAGATCGTGTTTGAGATTCGCTGAGACCCCCCATTTGAGATGCAAATGAGCCTAACGACGGTGGTGTACTTTCTGTGTTGTTAAAACACGAAAAGGTGTTCTCATTAATGCTTAGTTTGCTTGGATACTCCTCTGGTTGAACACATGGACCAATAGGTGTAATTGGCACATCATTTGCATTGAAAACCTCCACTCCCGGCCCCAGACGTCGTGGACGCTCAAACACAATATCCCCGCATTCCGCGTCAGCGCTGTGTGTCAATGGCATTGCAGATATTTCCGGTGAACAGAGTAACCACTGCAAAAATAAAAGATAGATTGCGTGAAGAAGTTCCCAGAAAAAAATGAGCAAACACCGTCGACGTGGTTTCTCACAGAGCGGAAACGGAAATCAAGGGTATTAGGGAAGGAAAAAAAAAAAACAAAATACACTAAAAAGTATACAAATAATGCAAAAAAAATGACAAGAGAAACAAGAAAAAAAAGACAATAACAATAATAACAAAAATACTAAAGACAAACAGAAAAAAAAAAAAATCCATTAGTGGTTGGTTAAGAATCATTCAATAGATGAATTCACGTAATCACTAAAATAATCACAATCGGCTAACGTGACAGAAGGAAGGTTCTTTCTTCTGTTTTTCTTTTTTTTTTTTTCTCCTACAGAGCACCAAACCAGCATGCTGCTGTGTTCACAAAAGAAACAATGCATGAAAGAACATAAGGCCTAAACATGCCCCACACCCATGAAATAAAATATTCATATATATATATATATATGAATACTATAAGGGTTAAAAGGGTATTTTATATTCTTTTCATCTATTTTGCTTCTTTATAGCGCCCCCACTGCTGCTACAAACCGGTACTACCTATTTTGTACTGTAATGCCAGGCATCCTACATTTTTTTTCTTTTTAAGGTCTCTTATCAACAATAAATCAATCATGTTATCAAATACTCCTTGGGAACACCAGCTCATAGAACTGATAGATAAATGCACATTCCACTCCCCAAAGGAAGAGATTCCAGCTGGATAATCCCTCAATAATTTCAGGACTCTTCTTGTACGGATCATCAGGATCAAAGTCCTTGAACTCTTCCGGCCATTCTGCCTGGTTAATAACCACTTTAGAACGCTCCTCCTCTGTCAGCTGTGGACGGCGTGCGGGATCACGGAAAACAAACATGTTGTAACCACGGGAACTGACCAGAAGTGGAACAGCGGCCATTGATGCCGCACCCTTTGGTGCCACACGTCGAAGAAACATGTTCTTTTTTTCCTCCTCCTAACTCTTTTATGCACACAAGAGTAAAGAAGAAAAAAAAAAAAGAAATAATTTTTTTAAAGGGCAAAAAAATAAAAAAAAAAAACACGAGAGAGTGAGTGTGTTATTTAATTCATTGATCATATATTAGAATATTTGTGAAAGCAAAAAAAAAAAAAAAAGAACGGGGAAAACCAGAGGGAAAAGAAAAAAAGGTTCATGAAAGTCCTCCCATTCCGTTGTTGTACCATTGAAAAGACGATCATAACTCCTCTTCTTTCTTCTCTTTTCCTTATCGTGGATCATAGGAGTTTAGTTGTGGTATGCACAAATTATACCAACTTTTGGTCTCAAAAAATTTCCCAGCTTCCTTCCATCCTACATAGCCTTTATTAATTACTGTCTTCATCACTGTTTCTGGGCTAGAGTAATGAGGATCCGCAATTAGGTATCGAGCTTCCATAGTATCTATATTCACATCGATACCAAGTATTGTATGGGCATAGCTACTTCCACCAATCATTATAGGACAAGCTCTCTTTTGTCGGAAATGATCCAAGAGAAGTTGTTGTACTGTAGGATCAGTATCTAAATCAGAACCACTTTCCATACGTTTAACAGTACATTCAATACCTGGAATAAAGTGTTGAATTACAATCATAATTTCAAAAGATCCAATCCAATCTTTAGATCCTAAAAAATCTTTACGATTCATTTTTTCTGGATCTTTCTCTGATAAAATTTCTTGAATACCACGAATATCTGGCATCGGCTTATCCATAAGTCCTTCATATTGAAACCAAGATAAAATTGTTTGTAAACTACGATATGCACAACCCCAACCATCATCCTTAAATCCATCCACACGATAATGATAGTAGTCGTACATACCACTTACAAGGCATGTTTGACCTCCTGGTATAGGTACAGTACTCCTTAAATGTGTATGTGCATTACGAACGAGATGTTTTTCCCACGCTTGACCCAAACGTGGTACACTCGCTGCTGGTGATGGTCGAAGTTCATCCGCTGTTGCCCAATCTTTTATTCGTTGTTTTAAATGTAGTAAAGGACGCATAGGAAGTAATAAAGCATTGTGTTCGGCTGCACGCACTTCATTTATCTTGTAACGAATATTTACTGGATGCATAAGGAATGAAGGCCAAAAAACAGCTGTGGATTCAGTTCTTATGCCTTGAAAAAAGGATTGCAAAAATTCTTCTATAAAAAGAGCTATTTCAGTCACAGAGTCCCCAAAAATAACTCGTTCATTAACTCCTTCATCCTCTTGAGGGAGATGAAGACAACCAATCTCTTTCGTAACAGATAACTCAGAAAGTACCGGCTCACTCGCCATACATATTTCATATGAACCATAAAGTTTTCTACACTTCAACCACGCTACAGCCTCATGTAATCCCTCTTCTGTACCTTTAAAGAATTTTGTTTCTGTATGATTATCCTGTGTAGTTCCTTTACTAGATTGAAGCAAAATCCAATGGGTATGATTACGCACACCATCAAGTGCCACTCGCAACTTTACTTTTACCGCCCACTCACGTGTTACAACATCAAAGGCAGTAGTCGCACGGGCTTCTTGTAATGCCACTTGATCCGATACGCGCTGCACATCACATGCACTCAGAGAAAAAGGTAAGAAACAACCCTGTAAAGTGTCATCTCTCACGACTGCTATAGTCTTACCACTCTTACGTACAATAATAAGAGGTAGCTCATCATCCAGTGATAAAGTAGAGAAATTTTCGTCAGACATTGGAAAATGATACAACCTCAAGAATACGAAAAAAAGGAAGAAAGAAAAAAAAAAGAAAAAGAATCCGAGATAAAAAAGAAACTATTTAAGAAATGTAAAAATAAAAAATAAAAACAATAAAAAGATTCTACACCGCATTACAGAATAAAAAGATCATTTGGTGCTAGAAAGTCCGTTAGAAAGCAGGTTTTAACTTGTCAATACCCCTAATTCCAAATAAGAAGTACTTGTAGTGGTAGTATGATACAATAACTTTAGAATTCCTTTCATTTCTCTCCATAATTCCTGATAATAATAATAATAATTA
Source organism: Trypanosoma theileri (assembly GCF_002087225.1). NCBI lineage: Eukaryota > Euglenozoa > Kinetoplastea > Trypanosomatida > Trypanosomatidae > Trypanosoma > Trypanosoma theileri. The sequence goes on along the minus strand of NW_021639843.1, from coordinate 1,494,592 downwards.
TAATAGTAATTATTGTACAGAAATTAGCAGAGGACCTGCACAGTGTTGCCCATACGAGGGTGTTCACGGTGAGGAGGTGGTACAATCGTTAGTGGTAGTATCAATTCTGGTTCATCTTCAGCTATATCAATTCCATCGCTATGACCTGTGTAGAACTGCTGCACAGCCGATGGATGAGACCAAAGAAATCGTATTCGCAATTGCCAAAAAGTTGTTACAACATCAGTTTGCATAGAGGCATAATAATTGGGATTTGTAAAGGAAACAGAAAATGGTACAGAATCTCGCCCAAGTAAAGACCATTCATACTCCTCAATTACAGTTGTCTGCACAACTGTCAGACCCTTTTCCCTTTCTCCTGGAAGTGGGTAACATGTGATTCCCTTTTTTAAATGATCACTACAGCAACACTCAAGAAATTCAACGCCTCCAATAACTTTTATCAGTTGAGATTTGAGATTAGGTCGAAGTACAAAAACACCATTTAATGATTCACCAATGTTAACTGTTGTAGATAGAATAATTACACTTACTACAACTTCTCCTCCAAGTTTTACAGGGTACTCTAATGGAGTTCGTTGCTCAGAAAGTTGCTTCGCAATTGAGTTTGATGCTCTTTTCCAAAGGTGACGAACACTAAAAGTCTCTACATCAGATGGCATTAAATCATCTTGAAGAGGGTCTGTTACAGCTGGTGAAGGAACAGGTTGTAGCAAGACAACTTTTTCTCCAAAGTCAAAATTTTCTAAAGGAAAATATGGAGGAAGTAATAACGGACTTATAACTGCTTGTGAAGAAAATACTTTTATAGGAAGACGTAGTTTCATAGGGATACTTCTTCCACGTGGTCCAGAATAAGTACCATAAAGATGAAGTCCATAATAGAATCGCGCACATTGTCCACGATATGAAGGTGGTAAGTAATCTGGAAGAGCAAATGTCACTGTGAAAGCCTTAGTTTCTCTCTCATGAAAAGGTATTTCCTTAGCAATGGAAAACTCTTTAGATGAAAAAAGTTTGTGAATTTCATGATATTTTGAAATTTTTTCTTCAACAAATGCTCTAGATTGTTCATTTTTAGACGTTTCTTCTTTAAGCTCATATTGAATACGACGAGAATCCACATCACAAATACCAATAATCTGTGCCGATAATGTATGCACATGAATGGAACGAGGATTATCATTATCTATTTCCGCAAAGTAATTATCTACTTGCCTAAAACGCATAAGTAGTTCATTAGTTATCCCACCATGCGTATTTGGGAGACTATGGAGACAAATCTCAGCTCGAACAATATCACCTGCAGCATACCAACTACGGTGTAAAGTAGCATTCAAGAGCATTAGGGTAGTAGAGAGTAGAATTTCTGTTGTTTATATGTAATAATGTGATATGTATTTTTGTATATTTTTTATTTATTTCCCTTTCGAACACTAACCTTTTACAAGTCTTCAGTTGAAAAGGGGGTTTATTTCTCTTTTTTGTTGTTGTTTGTTTGTGTGGGTGAGTGGGTGTACCCCATGACACGAAAAGAAGAAAAATAAAAAATGAAAAAAAGAAATAAAAACATAATAAAGGAGTAAAGGGAGAAAGGATAACAAAAACGAGAACAACAACAACAACAAAAAAAACGCAACAGCATTACTAGAATGCCAAATCATGTGCGAAAGTAAAAAAGGAAGAAAAAAAAAAAAAAGCAAAGAAAAAGAACGTCACACTTCATTACTCTATCGCTCCATTTTTCTTTTCTTTCCTTTTTTTTTCTCTCTCCTGTCACTCCATCACTGCAGAATGACCATGCATTAGTAACGTGAATTTATAACGAGAACACACACACACAGTAAAAAAAAAGTTTTTTTTTTCTTTTTTCACCCATTTCCAACAGTTCCATCACTCAACTCTACTCCTCTGAGTTCAGGTCCTCTATTGCCAACACAATCTTCTCGTAGCTGGACTGAAAATCTGGATCGGACTTCAGCAGCACAACTGAGGTGGCCCGCTTGCATTGGGTTGCGGTTCCTAAGTCCTGACGCGACGGCACCCACACGTACGGGATCTTCGCCTCCTCTGCCATCACCGGGAAGTGCGAGACGACATCGTACGGCGAGGCGTCGGCGCCGAGGATGAGAATTCCTTTTTGTCCCTTGCGGATGGCCTTCGTGACGTCCTTGATGCCCTTCACGATGCCCTTCTTGCTCTTCGTCACGGTCTTCTTCACGAGGGAGTACACCTTCTTGGTCATCTTGGGCTTGTCGGCGGTGATAGGCCACGAGATGGGGCAGCGGTAGAGTTTACGGTCGTAGTCGTACTCCTCCGTGTTCTGCTGTTCCTCGTTCTTGTCAGCCATGATGTGCGTTAATAGTAGAGTCTTTCTTTTTTTTTTCTTTTCTTTAGTGTGGGATTTCCTTCTTCTTGATTGCTTAGATATAAGAGTCTCAGGGTATGTGTTTCGTTCTTTTCCTTCTTAGTTAGTTATTCGTGAGTTATTCTCTTGATGAGATTTCTTTCGGTCTGTCTCGTCCACCTCAGAGGAATGAAGCGGCAGCGTCTCAGGTGAAACCCCAGAAAAGAGAAAAAAAAAAGAAAGAAAGAAAGAAAGAAAGAAAGAAAGAAAAAAATATATATATACAGATACAACCCACCTGTGTTGTATTTCATGAGTTATTCAAGAATAAGAAGATAAGGAGGGAATTTTTTTTTTTTTTTTTTTTTTAAAGAAAGATACTCATCATAAGAAAAACGAAGTAAGAAAGGCAGCGAACGGTAAAACGAACGCAGCAGATATCACTCGCAACTCCTCAAACTTCCTTTCTTTTCTCTCTATTGCTTCTTTGCTACTGGTTTTATTGTTTATCGTTTCTGTTGTGTATGGAAATCTGCAAAAGCGACATTCCTAAATCAGATAATTCTATATATGTACGTATGTATATACATATATAGGTAACTAAACGAGAAAACTGATAATATATATATAAAGACAAAAAGTGCTTTACAGCATGATAATACAAAGATAGAAAGAGATAAATAAAAGAAAATCAGTGGAAACATAAGGAAGAAAGAAAATAAAATAAGGAGTAAAAGGGCAACATCGTTACACTTCCTGAGACACCTGTAGCAATTGCGAACGTGGAGTCCCATTAACTGTATACAAAAGTTTGATCCGTAGCATCAAGAGATGGGGATTCTTTGTATTTTTTCTGTTATCTACAGTACAATGGTGTACCATTCGTCCATGAGCTGGAATTACTGTTGATGGCAAAGATCCAATTTCTAACGTACATGTTTTTGGTACTGCTACTTGTATTGTAAGATTTTCCAAAGGAGTATCAATTTTAGATTCTACAATAATATTTGTTGCTATTAGACCTTCCTTCTCTACGCCACTCACACTTACAGAGAGATCATCACAGTTAAACACTGGTACCGCTGCAACTGAATCTTTTGTTGGTTCTGCTGCTAATACCGTTGTCCCCAGAGTTGTATTAGCAATAGTAGGTCCATTCGAATTTAAATAAGAAGCTGTTGTATCAGAAGCTTCTTCTCTTTTTGTACTGAAAAGGTCATCTATATCTGCAGCAGTATGTTGAATATTTTTATTTCCAGAAGAAGAAGCTGCAAGACTAGTATTTGCATTTACATTAAATAAGTCATCCAATGCAACTGCAGCTTGTTGCTGTAAAAATTCAGGTGGAAGATTTACTTCAGGAACAGGTTGAACAGAGTCTTCTTCTTCATCTGCTTGATAAATAGGTGGCATACGAGAAAAACTGAAAGTAGCTTCCTCTGGAAATGATTCAAGTAATGAAGTATACTCACACGCTCTTTGTTGTAATTCACAATCCAAACATGTAGCGTAATTTGCAAATACTGGAAGAACAGTTGTTTTTGTCGATGGAAATCTAGAAGCTATTTTCATTAATGCCGTTAAGCCATAGCATTTAATCATATTAAATGCGCTATTATTAGTAATATCAGCAATACAAATAGCTACATCTTCTGGTTTTAATCCTTTTGCAGGGATTAAAAGATCCGCATACTCACCAATACCCCATACGGCTGCCAAAAGAAATGCTTTGCGAGATTGATGAAGGGCATCAAATGGGTATGAAGCCTCTTCCCACATCGATAAAACTGCCGATGTTTGAATTTCTGTGGATTCATTTGAAAGTAAAGCAATAAACCGAGTAGCGAAATCTATTGGAGCATATTGCTTCGCCAAACGTAAAAGACGAAGCGAAAGTTCGACACGCCACTCAGTACTTGGTGATTTACTCTCTATAATCCGACATAAGTGCAACGTCACATCCTCTCGCATCTCTTCAACACATACAGTTAAATAAGAAATTAAATCAGGTACAAGCAAACGGACATTTTTTTCATTTACAAGTGCTACCGTAAGATCCACAGCACGTCGGCGGATAGAAATATCCACATCTTTCAAACAATCCAATATTGTATATTGATGTTCTCGAACAGCATCTGCATCTCGAGAAGAATAATTTAATAATGATTGTAATGCTACAAAACGTAGATTATTGTCAGTTGAAGAAAGGAAACGACCTATTGTATTAATACCTAAAGTACGAAGTCCTTCATCTCCTTCTATAGCGTAAATAGTCCTTACACATTCATATTGAACTGCAGAACCAACATTTCGACTTCCATCGGTATTAGTAAGTACTTGCGCTAATACATCATTTAAAGCTTCAGAAGTAACAGGACTCCCTTTTCCTATAAGTCGCATAAATTCCAGAATCTTTACTTGAAGGAAAGGATCAGAAATTCCACAAACATCTTGATCCGTCACACGTGACGATAAAACTAGCTGCTTCAAAACACGTACTGCAGCATTTGCCATCAAACGGTATTTAGATAAAAATTGTTCACCCTGTGGAAGTTGTAGACACTCGTTAACAAGAGTAACAGAACAAATAAGTACACTTGGAGTACGTTCAAGAAATAAATTTGAAAATGTCTCCAAAAATATCTCAGCATAGTCAGGAATCTTTTTCACAATTCGTATAGCTGCGAGACAAGCCTTTTTTCCCAAGTAAGCATTTGATGAAGTAACAAGTTTAGATATCTCATCAAGCATATCACGTGCCATCACCTCACTCGCAATATTCGCTACCACATTCAATGCCATAGACTGAATGAGGGATTGTCCTTGCGTTAAATCTTTTTTAATGTGGTTCTCCGACAATGTAAGTACTTCATCATTCTCGTCAAGCACCATCTGTAGTGTAAGGTAACCAACACGCTTCCCCGCATAATCTGCCTGCGCCAACAGACTCAATACCTCAACCTGACCAAACTCTGTTGGGTAACCAAGCATGGAGATGTACAGTAACTTCAACATATTACGCGTACGAAGAAACGGTCGGTTTTCACGGAATGCTTCACGAATATGTGCACTTTCTCTGTTGATAAGCGCACGCTCCTCAGCAGCAGTCTTGCATTGACGTACAGCGGCAATTAAATCCCGTAGTCTTGTTGTATTAGGTGTAGACATTTTATTTCCTGCTTTTTTTTTGTTTTTCTTTTTTCTTCGTTTCTATTTTTCGTTTTCTTGCTATTGTTTTCTTTCCTTTTTTTTTTGCTCACTATTGTTGTTTTCTTTATAATGTTCTTTTTTTTTTGATATCTTCTTTCGATGATACCACCACTACACAATCGAAAAGAAGGATACTTCAGAGAAAGTGATAATTATTTGGTAATCATATTTTTTTTTTTGTTTTTAAAGAAAAAAATAAAATAAAATAAAACAGATAAATTTTGTTTGAATATATTTCAAATAAAATATCTTAATACCATATTGGGAAGTTCCAATAAGGGCAAATTCATTACATTATAAGGAGAGAGGGAGAGAGAAAACAAGAGAATGAATTCTGCCCCCACCTTTATTCACCCAGATACGAGTGTAAGGGTGAGAAAATAAAATAAAAAAAGGTTGGGTAAGAATCCATTTTTTATTTATTCGATGCGGAAATTATACCTTTTTCTTCTTCACTTTCCCTTACTTTTTAAACCCCCCAGGGTTTTACTTGATGATCTTTTTATTTATTATTATTTTTTTTTTTTTTAATTTTCTCCTTCTCTTCTTTATATCCAAGTATGACCATATATATATATATATATAATGAAGCAAATAAAAAAACGGAAGGCACACCAGAAGGGAAAAACAAGAAAAAAAAAAAAAAACAATTAGCAAAAAGATCGAACGCGGGCACACCCCCAATAATCAGAAATGCACACATACTGCTGATATATTACGACAAGCTAAAGTTTTGTCTTCCCTCTGTGATGGCGGTGAGTAGCCGTTCCTTCATAATGTCGTGAGTGGAGTATGGCGGTAGTTTAAAGTAGAGAAAACAGGTATTGCAGGAGGGGAGTGTCTGTTCGCCGCGGCCCTCGAGTTCTTTGCGCACCACCGTGATCTTCCGCGCGAGGCCGGCGAGGCCGTTGAGTGGCAGGCGGGGGCTGCCGGTGAGGAACTCGAGGAAGAGCCGCTGCTGCTCCCGCGTGAACTCCCCGCCGACGATCGCGGCGAACATTCCGACTTCCCGCGAGCCCGCCGCGTAGCCGTGCGCCTCCACCAACGCCGCCCGCAGTGCCGCCTCACCAAAGAGACGCTCGCTGCCGTCGTCCGGGCCGCTGGAGCCGCACAGCACAACACTCATCTCCTCATCCGTGAGCAGCAGGAAGGCGCGGGGGTCCACCACACCGCAGAGACCAAGCGAAAACCAGTGAAGGTTCATTAAGGCATGCGTCAAGTGTTCCTCCACACACCGCTGCACATACGCCTTGGCAGTAGATGCCGTTAAGAGGGTACCGTGTTCATCCTGCTCAATTCCCATCTCGGCCAACTCCTCATCCGTAGAGTTTAGTAAATGATTGTACGAGTTGGTTAAAGCAGGTTCTAACTCAGAGAGAACACGCCAGTACAACTCTGGAGAGTATGATTGTGAACGAATAAAAGGCCAAACTATAGGAAGTAAATCAATATCCATTGTATAACCATCTACAAAAGCACGACCACAGCAGGCACCAAGGACATAAAATTCTTTACTGTAAACTTGTTTTAAAGTAGGAAAGGCAATACATGACCCATCATCACGTTCATGCCATAATTTTGTCATATCCCGGTAACGTCTCGAAACTTCTGCATAAAGTTCTTGTGTTGGTCCCTCACCAGTACCTTCTTCACCTTCAAAATTAAACTCAACCTTATTTCTTAAAGTTGGATACTGAATAAAAGTATTAAATAGTGTCTGTGTTATCGCCTCAGTTTCTCTTTTAACAGAAACTTTAGTTGCCAATCCATTACTGCTAATATCTCCTACAATCATTCCACGTACACGTGCATTTACATCTTGTAGGTGATATAATCCAAATCGACGGCATCCAACAGCAAGAAAATGAGCTGTATCACGTTTAAAGGATAATGATATATACGGAGCTATAGCTTGAATTACATGAATAACACGCAAAGGAATACCCGTTATGCCACGTTCAAATATTTCAGCACCACATGATTCCAAAGCATCTACAATAGCAGGTTCAATATCATTCCATTGTTCAAGTGCATCAAAGGTGTGTAGGAAAATTTTTAAAGGACTATAGGAAGGAATATGTTCCATTAAATTTGCAATAGAAGAAGGTACAGAAATACCACATTCACATTTTTTATCTACTTCAGCAAAATGTACTTCTTCTCCTCGAAGAGTAGACGCTGAAAAACCACTTGGAAGTATACCTTTAGCAGTAAAAAGAACAGTATGGTTTATTTTTTCAGACGAAGAGTTCTCTCTTACTTGTTCTTTACTTCGGCATTCACGCCAACCTCGAATTATATCTCCAACAACTGCTGTCATACTAACGTCCATTCGAGAAAGTTTAGCATTACTACACTCGGAACACAAATCATAATCACAGTCTCGACATGCAAGAGAACCAAACGCATTTGAAGAATTACATAGATTACATCGCCAGTTAATACTAAAGTGTATCCGAAGAGGATGACCTTTAGGACATCTTGCATAGTTACTTGTATTTTTCTCTGGTGCACATATGCTGATAACATCAGAAGCATCACATACTCTATTCACTAAAGATTTTCCTTCTTGTTGAGTCACACTTGTTTGATGTAAAACACGAAGAATATAAGTATGTGTTGCAGAGCGCATTCGTCTGATAACTCCGGCATCTTTTTTTATCTTTCCACAAACTTCCAAAAGGGAAGTTTCTGATAGTGTAACATGTTCCAGTCCTTCAATAAATGAAAGCATCTCCTCTGATGAAGCATGTTGAAGAAACCTTGGAAAATCAACCAAATCCGGTAATTTTATTGGAGTTAACTGAGGTGAACTTCCTGCTGATCGTATAAGTTCAACCAAGGGAGGAGATCTCTGTGAAGTTGCTGTAGAATAAGTAGTCTTATCCGCTGTGGTAGTAGAGACTGGCAATTGGGTAAGTGCATCAGCCACTCCAGCTTCCAACAAGATGGGGGCCCATCGTTTATCCCGCTGCAGTAATACGGCGGAAATATCTTCCACAACTGAACGTTTCTGCTCAGCGTGAAGACTTCGAAAGGCGGCCACTACTCCCTCATCTCGGTTAACAGGTATTCCACTGCAAATAACGTATAAACGAATAGCACGAGCTAGTGTAGCAACTTGTGTATGACCAAATGATAGGGAGCGAAGTGTTTCCTGAAGTAAAGATGACATCTCTTCACTAAATTTTAGGGATTCCGCTGGCATCATTAGTTTTCCGTCAAATGTAAGAACACTAGGAATTGGTTGAAAATGAATTCGTGAAACCACTAATGTTAAAGCACTAGTATCAGTCATAGAACCAAGATCAAATATATGACGTGTTTGTAAAACTTTTCTTGATGTTTGTGCGGAAAAAAACATTGATGTCAATTGTTGTCTAACTGCTCTAGAGTAAGGATAGTATTCACCACCATCACCACGCCAAGCCCACATATATTCTTTACGAAAACCAAAGTTTGCACCACAAAGTTTAGATAATACTATTAATGCACTCCATACTAATGGGGGAACTATCCATTGTAAATTTGGTAAAGCTTGAAAAGTGTCTACCCATAATTGATCCCTTTTACTTGTCTTTTCACGAGTATATGCAAAAGGACTTGAATATCCAGCACTACGTGTAGCGGTATGCTGAAGTAACTTACAAAGCCATTCAAATTCTTTTTTATTTCTCTCTAAAGGAGAAGAAGATGTTTCCATCACACTTGCAATACATGCCAATGTAAGTTGAAGACGCGATTCTGCAGATCCACTAGTAAAAATACGTTCCCCTATAGCAAGTAAGGAGGTTTCCATGCTTTTCATGGATGTTTCATTAGAAAAAGTATTATTATTTCGTATCATATTTTCTTCTTCTCGTCGTTGACGTTTCCTTCCAATCTTTGGTAAGGTGGTATTCATACTCTTTTCACGCCAAATGCGGTATGTGATAATTCCTTCTACAACAATACGTAAGAGTTCATCCCATTCATGATCAATATCAAGATGGCATAATGATGATAAATGATGATGTAGTAACTGTTCCACCACTTTATGATCACCAGTATCTTTTAATTCACCCCGACGAATGAGTCCTATACAGTATTGCAGTACTTTGCAAGAGGTCCACTTTGAACCATCTAATGCGTTAAAACAGAACTTTAATTGCTCTTCTGTGGATGGAACCACAGATGATATTCCCGAACAATTACCAGCAAGGGAAAGACAATTTAGTAACTCCTCTTTTAATTCTCTCACAGTAGTTTTTTCATGTTTAAGATTTACTTCACGTTTTTTTACCCATGAAAACACATTCTCAAAGCAATTTTTCACTATCTTTGATACTTTGTCCTTCTCAGAGTGAGAAAAACACCGTGAGAACTTATCAAGAAGAAGTCCCAACGCTCGTGCAGCCATCACCACAACATCGCCATCTCCTCTTCCTTTCTGTAAGGCCCCACTAATAGTGTGAAACAACGGCTGAAGCGGAACATCTGATGCTTCCTCTGCAATAACAAGAATAGTGCACAAGTTCGAAAGAGAGTCGTAGGGGGAACTCGAAGTATCAGAGTCAAATGCGAAGAACATTCAGCTTCCTCCAGAGACAGTTTTTCTTTCTTTTCTTCTCCTTCAAATTAGAAAATAATAATAAAAAAAATAATTATTATTATTATTATCATTAAAAAATGAAAATTTCAACAAAAAAAAAAGAAAAAAAAACATATATTTTTTTTTTTTCTTGTTCAGTATAATGCACAAAGCAGTGCAAAATCAGAAGGATTATCCGCAAAAAAAAAAGAAAAAAAAACATAAAAGAGTAACCTCAAGATATCTTTATTTTATTTTTTAGAGCAACGTATACACACAAACTCCATTCCTTCTCTTCACACGGTAAAAGAAAAAAAAAAAAAAAAGCACATAGTAGAAGACATAAGAATCAATTATGTCTAAAGAATTTCCAGCCAATCCAACTCCCGTAGACACCTACAAAAATAACGGGAGGACACATAGATGGTAAAAGTGCCACATACCAGCCGGGATCCATCACTGAGCGACTCCCCTTCACTATTGGTCTACTCCAACATTCTACAATACGGGACACAAACCAGATAATGTACAACCATGTAACTACAAGTGCAGGCCATCCAAGTAAAAATCGTTTCCACGGTTGTTTTCTATAATCTGGAGCATACATGGGACGGTGGCCAACAAAATATGCGATATATATATATAAAAAAAGAAATAATATTGTTGGCGTTGTTATTCTTCCTGTGGATGTATCATTAAGAAACAATTAAGAAAAGTGAAAGGGAGAAAAAAGAAAAACAGATATATAGGGATAACTAATTAAAAAAAAAAAAAAAAAAAATAATTAAGAACGATCTTCCGCTAATCTCCTCCCAT